>NC_081552.1:267046328-267226328 GCF_963082655.1 Stomoxys calcitrans | reverse complement strand
CGGCCCGCTGTGCCTCCGCTGGTGTGGAAGACTTTCAGCATGTGCGCCACAGGAGCAACTCACATTCGCACAGGAGCAACTCAACGACGTGTTAAGTCCTTTGTTGCCATAATAAAGGCAATTTTATTTAACATTTTTGGAAATTTTTAATTTAGCCCAAAATATTCAAGACTTGGTTGATTTTTATTGAATGTAATTTTCCATGACTGAATTGGAAACTTCTCCAAGAAGCAGCAAAATTGAAAGATACTTGCTGCTGGAGAATTTTGCCAAAGCTGAATCCACTTTGGTTTATCCTTTCATATTACAAATCCAGGCATAGACTTTATTGCCCCCTACTAAATGTGTGTGAGGACAATTTCTAAGGCGAGCACATAAAACTCAATGAGGGTAGGGATGACGATAGCCTACAACTGAGGAGCGAATGCAAAACATTTTACCATCCGGTACATTTTCTGCATGGACAAGCCTAAAAACAAAGCTTAGCCGCTCACATGTGGTCCATAAGCACAAATTCATAGTGCGATTATATCTGCATGTGTCTGCTCAAAGAAAACAGAGGACAACTTCTTGTTGCTCCACAGCTGACTTGCGCCACAACCCCCCATGCGGATCTGCATATCGCTCTGGCTCCCATTCCATAGCCACCCCATCCCAAAAGTGTTCTAACCATGTTGATGATGCCATAATACAAAGAACGCTCCAAACAAAAACATTTGCAACTAGAAGGGCAACGCCAGAACGCAAAAAAAAAACAATGCGAAACTTCAGCGATTACTTTTGCTAAATCCTTTGAGAAATATTTATTTCTCGAGAAAAGCGAAAGACACAAATGAAATAAACATTTCGTGGTGCGGGTGTTTGGTGATGTTGGTATCTGCGGAGGATTCGTGTGAGAGTGTTCAATTTGGCTCTTAAAGGATTTTCGTAAAAATTACACTTAAGTACAAAAGCAGTTGTGGACCGTATGGTGGGAGAGGACTAGCATCAACAAAGATGCTTCGAGCAAGGATAACAGCACACCACAAAGGACATGCAAAACAAAATGACATTGGCCTCAACCACAAAGATTGAGTGTGTGTGTGTGGCTGGGAAGGGCATTGTGAAGTAATTTGTTTGAGAGGGAAAGCAGATGCATTTGCTGACAATTCCTATTGATTATGTTGGCTTAATGTTGTCACTTGCGAATGCTCTTATAAACTGGAATTTGAGTATACATTTCTAAAGTCCAATGGAAACAAAAGCGCATTAAAGATGGAAAAGCATAGACAAGGACGTAATGGTTAACTACAATAGTTATTCCCAAACCGAAGTGTGACGGACAAGGCGATACGAAATAAACCCCAAAGTGAAGTAAACCCTAAGTAAAAGTGAAATAAGCCCCAAAAAAGTCCATTCATTTTGGGACTTAATGCGCAGTGAAATAAATCCAAAGTTTTGAAAAATAGTTTCATAAATACGGGGATTTATTTCATTTAAGACATTGAAATAAAAAACAAGTAAAAATGCGTTAAGTTTTCGGCCGGACCGAACTTTGGATACCCACCAAATCCAGTGAAAATTGTCCCATAGCAGTTATATCAAAATATGTTCCAATTTGGAACAAATACTAATAAGTACAGTAGCTATATCTAAGAACAAGTAAAAGCGTGCTAAGTTCGGCCGGGCCGAATCTTATATACCCTCCACCATGGATCGCATTTGTCGAGTTCTTTTCCCGGCATCTCTTTTTAGGCAAAAAAGAATATAAGAAAAGAGTTGCTCTGCTATTAAAACGATATCAAGATATGGTCCGGTTCGGACCACAATTAAATTATATGTTGGAGACCTGTGTAAAATTTCAGCCAATTCGTATAAGAATTGCGCCCATTGGGGCTCACGAAGTAAAATAGAGAGAACGATTTATATGGGATCTGTATCGGGCTATAGACCGATTCAGAACATAATAAACACGTTTGTTGATGGTCATGAGAGGATCCATCGTACAAAATTTCAGGCATATCGGATAATAATTGCGACCTCTAGGGGTCAAGAAGTCAAGATCCCAGATCGGTTTATATGGCAGCTATATCAGGTTATGGACCGATTTGAACCTTATTTGACACAGTTTTTGAAAGTAAAAATAAAATACGTCATGCAAAATTTCAGCCAAATCGGATAGGAATTGCGCCCTCTAGAAGCTCAAGAAGTCAAATCCCCAGATCTGTTTATATGACAGCTATATCAGGTTATGAACCGATTTTAACCATACTTGGCACAGTTGTTGGATATGAAACCGAAATACTTCGTGCAAAAATTCATTCAAATCGGATAAGAATTGTGTCCCCTAGAGGCTCAAGAAGTCAAGACCCAAGATCGGTTTTTATGGCAGCTATATCAGGTTATGGACTGATTTAAACCATACTTGGCACAGTTGTTGGGTATCATGACAAAACACGTCGTGCCAAAATTCCATTCCAATCGGATAAGAATTGCGCCCTCTAGAGGCTCAAGAAGTCAAGACCCAAGATCGGTTTATATGGCAGCTATATCAGGTTATGGACTGATTTGAACAATACTTGGCACAGTTGTTGAATATCATAACAAAACACGTCGTGCTAAATTTCATTCCAATCGGATAAGAATTGCGCACTGTAGAGGCTGAAGAAGTCAAAACCCAAGATCGGTTTATATGGCAGCTATATCAAAACATGGACCGTTATGGCCCATTTACAATACCAACCGACCTACACTAATAAGAAGTATTTGTGCAAAATTTCAAGCGGCTAGCTTTACTCCTTCGGAAGTTAGCGTGCTTTCGACAGACAGACGGACGGACGGACGGACATGGCTAGATCGACATAAAATGTCGCGACGATCAAGAATATATATACTTTATGGGGTCTCAGACGAATATTTCGAGTAGTTACAAACAGAATGACGAAATTAGTATACCCCCCATCTTATGGTGGAGGGTATAATAAACCGATCTGAACCATACACGACACGGATGTCGAAAAGCCTAACATAAGTCACTGTGTCAAATTTCAGTGAAATCGGATTATAAATGAGCATTTTATGGGGCCAAGACTTTTAATCGAGATATCGGTCTACATGGCAGCCATATCCAAATCTGGACCGATTTGTGCCAAATTGCAGAAAAATGTCGAAGAGCCCAACACCATGCACTGTCCCAAATTTCGGCGAATTCGGACAATAAATGCGACTTGTATGACTTCAAAACCTTAAGTCGAGAGATCGGTCTATATGGCAGCTATATCCTAATCTGGACCGATCTGTGCCATATTGGAGAAGTATGTCAAGGGGCTCAACCTAACTCACTGTCCTAGATTTCGGCGACATCGGACAATAAATTCACATTTTCTGGGCCCAAAAACTAAAAATCGAGAAATCGGTCTATATGGTAGCTATATCCAAATCTGAACCGATCAGGGCTAAATTGTCGAAGGATGTGGAGGGACCCAACACAACTCACTGTCCCAAATTTCAGCAAAATCGGATGATAAATGTGGTTTTTATGGGCCTAAGACCCTAAATCTGCAGATCGGCCTATATGGCAGCTATAACCAAATCTGAACCGATCTGGGCCAAATTGATGAAGGATGTCGAAGGGCCTAACACAACTCGCTGTCCCAAATTTCAGCGAAATCGGATAATAAATGTGGATTTTATGGACCTAAGACCCTAATTAGGAGGATCGATCTATTTGGCAGCTATATCCAAATCTGGACCGATCTGGGCCAAAATGACGAATAATGTCAAAGGGCCTAACACAGCTCACTGTCCCGAATTTCAGCCAAATCAAATCATAAATGTGGCTTTTATGGGCCTAGGACCCTAAATCGGAGGATCGGTCTATGTGGGGGCTATACCAAGATATAGTCCGATATAGGCCATCTTCGAACTTAACCTGCTTATGGACAAAGAAAGAATCTATGCAAAGTTTCAGCTCAATATCTCTAGTTTTAAAGACTGTAGCGTGATTTCAACAGACAGACGGACGGACATGTCTAGATGGTCTTAGATTTTTACCCCGATCAAGATTATATATACTTTATGGGGTCGGAAATGGATATTTCGATATGTTGCAAACGGAATGACAAAATGAATATACCCCCATCCTTCGGTGGTGGGTATAAAAAGAAAAGTACCATTACTTCATCTACTTACGTATCCACTAGTTGTCATAATTGATTCACTTCGTGGACCTTTACAAGAATGCCCTGTTATTCGTGATGCCTTTTAACATGCTTGTCCTTTTTGTTGTTGTTGTTGTTACATTTATTGACAAAGGAAACAAGACATAACATACGATTAGTGGAAACTTTTCTCATTTTGAAGTTGAAATAGGAAACAAAACAAATTATAGGACTTCTGGAGTCGAGTCGTAATGCCAACTCAGCATTAACTGGCCAACAAGCTGAGAACAAAACAAAAAAGCATTCCAAAGCAACTCAAGAACAAAGACTTTATTTAGCAATTTTTAGTTTCAACTTAAAACTGATTTTATTAGCATTTCTTCTTCAAAAAACGAACAAAAGAATTCTCTCCATTGTAAAAGAAACTTAAAAAGGCACCTCATTTCCAAAAGGACTTGTTTGTTTTCAAGAGAATTTTATCCAAGGATAGAAAAGAATAGCATTTTTTTATTGTTGTTTTATTTTTCATCTCCTCGTCTTTTTTCCTTGTTGCCTACGAAAAACAAAGACCAATGCCAAAACTTAACGGAACTAAGCTAAACTGCATTTTTACGGCTCACAAAACAACCATGTGTTGCCTTTATTTCCTCTATGCTTTTCCTGTTCAAGTGTCGACTTGTTCCTCTTCTTCAACAGAAACTAAGATTCGCTTCAATTGGTGGGACCTTCTTTATGTTCATGTTTGGGTTTTTTTTTGTTGATTTTTGGAGCACCAACAGCTTGACTTCCATACATTTTTTAATGCCTTTGGTTTGTTGAGTAAACTTTTCTACTTTAAAAGTAAACTTTGACCATTTGCGAAAACATTTTCTTACAACATGTCGGTGTTTTTATGTTAGTTTTTTCGCCGCCCATTTTATCTTTAAGGGAATTCCCAATACATCGAAATTGTCAAAAGGATAATGGCCAGTAAGGAACTGGTGAAGATAAGCAATAAGGAAAACTTATTGCAACAGTGCACCTACTTTCACCCAAAGAAATTCAGATATGATTCCTTTAATTATTGGTCAATGGCTTAGATTTTAGTAGCAATCAGACTGATTTAGAAACAGGAGAAGGAACATAGCCCCTAGTTACTAAGTATTGAATCATAGCACTATAAAAATGCTAATTTGCCCATTAACATTCCATTAAGGAAACGGGCCACATTTCTCTCATATCAATGAAGGCTGTCCGATTCCATTTTTAAGCTCAATAATAAGGGTCCTCCTTTTTATAGCCAAATTCCTAAATTGTTATTAATGCCACTCCCCTAAGTTGGTTTATGTCTAATATTGTGTCTCCACCCAGGTACCGGTATTTGTTGGACGCGAAAGCCGGGCAATGACAAAGGAAATGCTCCAACGTCTCATCATCTTCCCCACATGCCCTACACTTGCTTTAACTTGCCGCAACGATTTTACATAAGTGAGCTAGTAGTCCTATGTGTCCCGTTATGATACCAATAGTTATACTGACCTCCTTCTTGCTTCCTTTCAGTAATAGCCTAGTCTTCTCACGATCTGGATCCCCCCATAGGATTTTTGCCGTCCTACCGACCGTTTCGCTGTTCACAATGTTGCGTGCGCATTCGTCGTCCACTCCCTTAACTCGGACTGCGTCGACCCGAAAGGCTTCGGGTTAACCAAGTTTATTGAAGGCAGCCCTCTGGCCTTTACCGCCAAATCGTCTGCCCTTTCATTTCCCCTTGCCCGGTGATGGTCCAACACCCAAACGATGCGAATTTTGCCATCCTCAGAGAAGGCGTTAATATCCTTCTTACGCTGCCTAGACTGTTCGTGACCTTACCGTTCTGGTTGTTATTGCCCTTATGGCAATTTTACTGTCGGTAAAGATGTTCAGACTCGACGTCCTCGCGTTAGCACCACACCACTTCATGCATTCCGTGATCGCCCGGTTCTCCGTCTGCAGGACCGTATTATGGTCAGGTAATGTAAAACAGATCTCAGTCCCTGGGTTTTCAATGTAAACCCCCAGGCCCACTCTATCCTCTAGCTTTGATGCATCCGTGTAACATAATCTTCCAGATGGCAATACTAGGGTTCTGTCAATCCAAGACTGTGCCGATGGCAGCAGTGCGTCGCACTCGACTTTAAGGTGCATCTCAGGTATCCGATCGGAAACCTCTCCCCTTCCTTCCAGGTTTCCTATCATTGCCCCTATTATACCGCGATGGTATGAGCTGCTCCCATTCTCCCCTCGCCGTAAGTCTCATGGCCGTAGTGGCTGTCTCACACTTAAACTGTATGTCAATGGTTCGGATATCTAGAATAGTCTCCAGTGCCCTAGTGGGCGTGGTCCTCATCACTCCGCCTATGCCAAGACTACATGTTCTCTGAACCTGTTGAATGGTCCTTATGTTGCACTTTTTCTCCATAGCAGTCCACCAAACTACTGAGGGGTAAGTATGTATTGGTCTAATCACGCTCCTGTAGAGCCAGTGGACTATCCTAGGATTCAGGCCCCATTTCAAGTCTACGGCCCGTCTACATAGTGCCCAACATCTGTGAGCCTTCTCAGTACCTTCTTGAATATGGCACTTCCAAATCAGTTTCCTGTCCAAGATCACACCTAAGTATTTGACCTTGTCAGATATCGAAATCGTCTTATTGAGGAAAAGTGGGCCATTAATTCGCCCACCTTCGTCTTCCTCGTGAACAGGCATACTTCAGACTTCTCTGGGTTTACATTGAGACCTCTGGGTCTAGCCCAGTCATATGCCATATGCAAGACTCTTTCGGCCCTTCTGCATAGCTCGTTCGGATCCTTACCTCTTAGAAGTATTATAACATCGTTTGCGTAGCAGACGGGTTCAAATCCCTCCTCGGTCAGCATCCGTAATAGGTCATTTATGGTGGTCACCCATAGGAGTGCCGATAAAATGCCCCGCTGTGGCGTGCCCCTGTTAGGCCCATAAAAGCCACATTTATTATTCGATTTTGTTGAAATTTGGGACAGTGACTTGTGTTAGGCCCTTCGACATCCTTTGTCAATTTGGCCCAGATTGGTCCAGATTTTGATATAGCTGCCATATAAACCGATCCTCCGATTTAGGGTCTTAGGCCCATAAAAGCCACATTTATTATCCGACTTTGCTGAAATTGGGGACGGTGAATTAAGTTAAGCCCCTCGTCATATATCTGCAATATGGCACTGATCGGTTCAGATTTTGATATAGCTGCCATATAGAACGATCTCTCGATTTAAGGTTTTGGGGCCATAAAAGGCGCATTTTTTGTCCGATGTCGCTGAAACTTGAGACAGTGAGTTGTGTTAGGCTCTTCGACATCCTTCTTCAATTTGGCCTAGATCAGTCCAGATTTGAATATAGCTGCCATATAGACCGATCTCTCGATTTAAGGTTTTGGGCCCCTAAAAGGCGCATTTATTGTTCGATGTCGTCGAAATTTGGGACAGTGAGCTGTGTTGGGCCCTTCGATACTCTTTTTCAATTTGGCTCAGATCGGTCAAGATTTGGATAAAGCTGCCATATAGACCGATCTCTCGATTTAAGGTTTTGGGCCCATAAAAAGCGCATTTATGGTCCGATGTGGCTTTTGTTTTGTCTTGCAACAACTGTACCAAATATGGGTGAAATCGGTTCAATACTTGATATAGTCCCATATAAACCGATTTTCTGATTTTTTATGCGATTTGGCTACAACTTTTTTCAACGTCTTCTCCTATAACCTTCCACCTACGTGCCATCTATGGTCCGAAACGGTCGATAACCTGAATTAGCTTCAAAAGCATGTCAATTTTTATCCATTATCCTTTGTCTATAAAAAGATATCGGGCAAAAATCTTAACAAAAGCGTTTCATGGTGGAGGGTATATAAGATTCGGCCCTGCCGAACTTACCACTCTTTTACTTGTTCTCATTTAACCAGGCTCAATGCGTAATCGTACCCGAATGTGTGTCAAAGGGGACAGTAATTAATTCCGACAGAACCCCCATCATTTGCATAAGAAAGATGGGGCCAAGTTGGAAAATGGAAAAAAAAAACTCTACTCTCTAAAGAAAGTCGGCTTTTGTCTCTCAGGCTGTTTCACATTTGAATTTCAGTTTGGCGTGCCTTCGTTGGCGCGGGTATTTAAATTAGTTTTTGAAATATTTACCGGCACATATCGCTGTCAGGACCTGACTCCTTGATTAGTGGTGGCGATGTCCTTTGCATCTCTTTAACATATATTTTGCATTTGTCGTTGTTGTTGCTGTTGTTCTTGTAGTTGTTAGTGCTGTTGCTGTGTGTGTGTTGTTTTTCTTTCTTTTTTTTTGTATTTTAATTAAAATCATAAACAAGCGGCAAAAAAGTGACCCTGCGTTGTTTTGTCGAGCCCGGATTTTAACTCTTATTTAATTAACTTCTAAAAAGAGGCTACAGCGGAAGGTGGTACAAGTATGGCCGCTTGTTTGCAGCCAACCCTCCTTCCTTCCTTCCGCAGTACATGGCGGTGTGGCTGCCATGCCAAAAACGATGTAGGGCCGAGCAAGTCCCGCGTAATTTTAATTAAATTATAATTCGAACCAAGAAAAATTGCCAAGGAGATGGAGATGCAGAAGAGACAAAAGCGAACAAATCAGACATGTTCTCGTAGTCCATCCCATTCATTTGGTGAGCCAAAAAGGAAATTCGCGTATTACACAAATGTTTAAAGGATTTGCGGTGAATTCATGATGCTGCCGTTGATGACGACCACTGGCGGTGTTGTTGACGATGGCAATGATGATGAACTAAAAGATGGCCCAGATTTTGTGGTGGCATTAACATTTTCCCATTTACTTGCCTTCGTCCACGGCAAGGCCATGGCAAGTTCCTCTGACCCAATGGAGCAGCCAATGAAGAGCCCTTTCACTTAATGTCACATCGTTGTTGACTTTGAGCATTTGCGTGCGGCTCTGACATTGACTTTCTTCATCTCTTCATTAAATATGACAATAATTTACATCATTATTATCGTCATTTTGTCACCATCATTGTCGTCGTCGTCGTCGTCATTATTAAATCTTTGCGAGCGAAATAAAGTTTTCCA
Source organism: Stomoxys calcitrans (assembly GCF_963082655.1). Taxonomy (NCBI): domain Eukaryota; kingdom Metazoa; phylum Arthropoda; class Insecta; order Diptera; family Muscidae; genus Stomoxys; species Stomoxys calcitrans. The sequence continues at coordinate 267,217,095 of NC_081552.1, read as the reverse complement.
TTTCACTTTATGAAATTCGACAGTCAATTTTAAAACGCAGAAGAAATCGTTTTTATTGGGCGTTTAATTTATTCAAAAATGTTAATGAACTTTCCTCTCCCACAGACCAGCGAGTTGCTGTGACATCCGTCAGTTGCTGTGAAGCACTGACGGGCCGGGGCCATGGGACCAAGCTTGGACTAATGCGAACAGGAAATTAGTTGGATTAGAGGGATTTATGCCAATGATGACGAAATTAAAATTTCAATTTCTTTTCAAACTAAGACTTTAAGTTATGCCTTATAAATTGACTTGGCAATAATTCCATGGGATTTATGTTAATAAATTCTTCTTAGATCTATTGATGTATTTATTTGGAATTTTCTTTTAATTGATTTCCTTGCATGACAACAAATAAAATTTGTTTGAGTGAACGTTTCCAATGGGACATATATATGTGTGTTGCATAATGGCGATTTGGAAGAGATAATGAACGAAATTTAGTTAAGAATTTAGGCAGTTTCAAAGTTTAAACATCGAAATACAATTGAAGTTTAAAGTTCAAGAAGCTTAAGTATTAAAACAACATTCAAAACAAGTAACAAGGCGTTAAGTTCGGCCTGGCCGAACATTGGATACCCACCACCTCGGATATATATGTAAACCAGCTGTCGTCATAATCGGGTGAAAAATGAATAATTTATGCCCCAATGGCAGCTATATCGAAATATGGTCCGATTTGGACCAAATACTAATAAGTACAGTAGCCATATCTAACAAGTAAAAGCGTGCTAAGTTCGGCCGGGCCGAATCTTATATACCCTCCACCATGGATCGCATTTTTCGAGTTCTTTTCCCGGCATCTCTTCTTAGGCAAAAAAGGATATAAGAAAAGAGTTGCTCTGCTATTAAAACAATATCAAGATATGGTCCGGTTCGGACCACAATTAAATTATATGTTGGAGACCTGTGTAAAATTTCAGCCAATTCGTATAAGACTTGCGCCCATTGGGGCTCACGAAGTAAAATAGAGAGAACGATTTATATGGGATCTGTATCGGGCTATAGACCGATTCAGACCATAATAAACACGTTTGTTGGTGGTCATGAGAGGATCCGTCGTACAAAATTTCAGGCATATCGGATAATAATTGCGACCTCTAGGGGTCAAGAAGTCAAGATCCCAGATCGGTTTATATGGCAGCTATATCAGGTTATGAACCGATTTGAACCTTATTTGACACAGTTGTTGAAAGTAAAAATAAAATACGTCATGCAAAATGTCAGCCAAATCGGATAGGAATTGCGCCCTCTAAAAGCTCAAGAAGTCAAATCCCAGATCTGCTTATATGACAGCTATATCAGGTTATGGACCGACTTCAACCACACTTGGCACAGTTGTTGGATATCATAACGAAATATTTCGTGCAAAAATTCATTCAAATCGGATAAGAATTGTGCCCTCTAGAGGCTCAAGAAGTCAAGACCCAAGATCGGTTTATATGGCAGCTATATCAGGTAATGGACCGATTTAAACCATACTTGGCACAGTTGTTGGGTATCATGACAAAACACGTCGTGCCAAAATTTCGTTTCAATCGGATAAGAATTGCGCACTCTAGAGGCTGAAGAAGTCAAGACCCAAGATCGGTTTATATGGCAGCTATATCAGGTTATGAACCGATTTGAACCATACTTGGCACAGTTGTTGGATATAATAGCAAAACACGTCGTGCAAAATTTTATCCCAATCGGATAAGAATTGCGCACGCTAGAGGCTCAAGAAGTCAAGACCCAAGATCGGTTTATATGGCAGCTATATCAAAACATGGACCGATATGGCCCATTTACAATACCAACCGACCTACACTAGCAAGAAGTATTTGTGAATTTCAAGCGGCTAGCTTTACTCCTTCGGAAGTTAGCGTGCTTTCGACAGACAGACGGACGGACGGACGGACGGACGGACAGACGGACAGACGGACGGACATGGCTAGATCGACATAAAATGTCACGACGATCAAGAATATATATACTTTATGGGGTCTCAGACGAATATTTCGAGTAGTTACAAACAGAATGACGAAATTAGTATACCCCCCATCTTATGGTGGAGGGTATAAAAATAAACCGATCTGAACCATTACGACACGGATGTCGAAAGCCTAATATAAGTCACTGTCCCAAATTTCGGCGAAATCGGACAACAAATGCGCCCGTTATGACCCCAAAACCTTTAATGGAGAAATTGGTCTATATGGCAGTTACATCCAAATCTGGACCCATCTGGGCTAAATTGAATAAGGATGTCGAAATGCCTAACACAACTCACTGTCCCAAATTTCAGCAAAATTGGATAATAAATGTGGCTTTTATGGGCCTAAGACCTTAAATCGAGAGATCGGTCTATATGACAGCCATATCCAAATCTGAACCGATCTAGGCCAAATGGAAGAACGATGTCGAAGGGCCAAACAAAAATCCCTCTCTCAAATTTCAGCAAAATCGGATAATAAATGTGGCTTTTATGGGCCTATGACCCTACATCGGCGGATCGGTCTATATGGGGGTTATATCAAGATATAGATCGATTTAGACCATAGTTAGTACAGTTGTTAAAAGTCATAACACAACACTACATGCATAATTTCAACTAAATCGGACAAAAATTGCGGCCTATAAGGGCTCAAGAAGTCAAATCGTGAGGTCGGTTTATATATGAGCTGTATGCAAATCTGAACCGATATGGCCCATTTGCAATCCCCAACGACCTACAACCTATCAATCACATGGCAGCCGGTTGTACGTACCGGATTGGCCCGATGGAGTCTTTCATCGGCAAGGGCTGCCGCCTCAGTGAAGAACACACTACCACAACAACAGGAACCTGCATCAATAAGAAGTATCTGTGCAAAGTTTCAAGCGGCGGAGGGGGAGGCCACCGTAGCGCTCAGGTTAGCGTGTCCGCCTATGACGCTGAACGTCTAGGTTCGAAACCTGGCGAGACTAGCAGAAAAAATGTTCATCTGTGGTTTTCCCCTCCTAATGCTGGCAATATTTGTGAGGTACTATGCCAGGTAAAACTTCTCTCCAAAGAAGTGTCGCATTGCGGCACGCCTTTCGGACTTGGCTATAAAAAAGAGGCCCCTTATCATTAAGCTTAAACTTAAATCGGATTGCACTCATTGATATGTGAGAAGTTTGCCCCTGTTCCTTAGTGGAATGTTCATGGAATGTTTGATGAACGGAGGGACAGACGGACATGGCTAGATCGTCTAAGAATGTCGAGACGATGAAGAATAAACATACGTTATGGGGTTGCAGATCAATATTCCGAGGTGCTACAAACGGATTGACTTAATTAGTATACCCCCTTCCTATGGTGGTGGGTATAAAAAGACTTTGAAGCCTTGCCCGCTTTTAGCTGCTATTACACGAGAAGGCTTGTCATGTGCAATTTTAAAACCAGTTAGGAAAGACAAAAGTCGGGCGGGCCAACTATATAATACTCTACACCTCCGAGAATACGTTTTTCCTTTAATAGATGGAACCTATGATGAAATTTATTGAGACTTTAATTTTGTATACCTATTGCAATATTGAATAGATCCTTGTCAGATTTCCTTACGATTGGCCTTAAAGGGCAATATCGAATGAGAGATATATGTCTGGCCTATATTTAAATCTGGACCGACTTTGATGAAATTGATGCACACGTATTGGGACGTTAAATAAAATGTCTCGTGCTAAATTTTCTAAAGATCGGGCAAAAACCGTAGCTTCTACAGCCTTAAGAGGCAATATTTTATGAAAAGTATGTATGGGAGCTATATCTAAATCTGGACCGAGTTGTCGAAATTTTGCACACATATAAGGAGGTCAAATAAAACACCTCATGCTTAATTTTGTGAAGATCGGACAAGAACTGTGGCTTCTACAGCCTTGAAAGGCCATATCGGATGAAAGATATATATGGGAGCTACATCTAAATCTGGCACGATTTTGACGAAATTTTGAACACGTATGAAAACGTCGAATAAAACACCGTTGCTTAATTTTGTTGAGATGGGACCAAACTGGTGGCTTCTACAGCCTTAAAGGCCTATCAGATGAAAAATATATATGGGAGCTATATCTAAATCTGAACCTACTTTTTCCAAAATCAATAACGTTTATCCTTAGGTCAAACAAGTAAGGGCGTGCTTAGTTCGGCCTGGCCGAATCTTATGTACCCTCCACCATGTATCGCATTTGTCGAGTTCTATGCGCTGTATCACTTTTTAGACAAATAAAGAATATTGAATAAGAACTGTTATGCTATTGGAGCTATATTAAGCTATAGTCCAGTTCGGACCATAAATGAATGCTGAACATTTTTAAAGTCATTGTGTAATATTTCAGTTCATTTGGATAAGAATTGCGCCTTGTAGGGACTCAAGAAGTAAAATCGGGAGATACGTTTATATGGGAACTGTATCAAGTCAATGATCGATTCAGACCATATTAGACATGTATGTTGAAAGTCATGAGAGAAGCCGTTGTACAAAATTTCTGCCAAATAGGATGAGAATTGCGCCCTCTAGAGGCTCTCGAAGTCAAAATGCAAGATCGGTTTATATAATAGCTATACCTCTTGCAAAATTTCAGCCAAATTGGATAAGAATTGCGCCCTATATTGGCTCAAGAAGTCAAGACCAAAGACCGGTTTATATGACACCTATATCAAAACATGGACCGCATGCCACATGCAAAATTTTAGTCAAATCGGCGAGAATTGCGCCCTCTAGAGGCTCAAGAAGTCATGATCCGAGATCGGTTTATATGACAGCTATATAAGATTATGAACCGATTTGAATCATACTTAACACATTTATTAAAAGTGATTTCTGGTATCACTTACGTGCAAATTTTCAGTCAGATTGGATAAGAATTGCGCCGTCCAGAGGATCAAGAGGTCAAGACCCAAGATAGGTTTATATGACAGCTATATCAAAACAAGAACCGATTTGAACCATACTTAGCGCTATAGTTTGAAGTGATACCAAAACACTACGTGCAAAATTTCAGTTAAATCGGACGAGAATTGAGCCCTCTAGAGGCGCAAGAAGTCAATATCCAAGATCGCTTTATATGGCATCCATATGAAAACATGGACCGATATGGCCCATTTACAATCCCAACCGACCTACACTAATAGGATGTAATTGTGGAAAATTTCAAGCGGCTAGCTTTACTCCTTCGAAAGTAAGAATGCTTTCGACAGATAGACGGATGGACGGACATGGCTAGACCTAAAATGAATATATACACTTTATGGGGTCTCAGACGCATATTTCGAGGTGTTTCAAACAGAATGGCTAAATTAGTATACCCCCATCCTATGGTGGAGGGTATACAAAAGAGACTTTTGCAAAGTTTCATGACAATCGGACAAAAAATGGGACCTGTTCTTTGATTACAAGAATACTTGGACAGACAGACGGACATAGCTAAATCGAATCAGGAAGAGGTTCTAAGTTGATAGGTATACTTGTCAATGGGTCTAGCTCTTCTCGTTCTTAGCGTTGCAGACAAATGCATAGGGTTATAATACCCTGTACCACAGTGGTGGTGTAGGGTATAAATACCTACTCTGGAATTTTTATACCCACCACCGAAGGATGGGGGTATCTTCATTTTGTCATTCCGTTTGCAACACACCGAAATATCCATTTCCGACCCTATAAAGTGCGAAACATTCTTGATCAGCGTAAAAATCTAAGACGATCTAGACATGTCCGTCCGTCTGTCTGTCTGTCACTGAAATCCCGCTACAGTCGCCAAAAACAGAGATATTGAGCTGAAACTTTGCACAGATTATTTTTTTGTCCATAAGCAGGTTAAGTTCGAATCACACTCTATATTGATATAGCCCCCATATAGACCGATCCGCCGATTTAGGGTCTTAGGCCCATAAAAGCCACATTTATTATCCGATTTTGCTGAAATTTGGGACAGTGAGTTGTCTTAGGCCCTTCGACATTCTTCGTCAATTTGGCTCAGATCGGTCCAGATTTGGATATAGCCGCCATATAGATCGATCCTCCGATTTGGGGTCTTAGGCCCAAATAGCCACATTTAGTATCCGATTTTGATCAAATTTGGGACAGTGAGTTGTGTCAAACCCTTCGACTTACTTCGTAAATTTGGTCCAGATCAGTCGAGATTCGGAATGAAAGGTGATTTACATATACCAGAGGTGGTGGGTATCCAAAGTTCGGCCCGGCCGAACTTAAGAAATTTATACGAGAAATGGATTTTGGAATAAATTGAGCTTTTATTTCATCGTTTCAATACAAATAAAAATCTTATGAATACAGAAAGTGATTGCTCATATGATATATTGAACTCCAGCATATCAAAATTTTCTCTCCGGTCATTTCTTTGGGTTATTTGAAACTCATCACTCCGATTGTCTAACTAGCAAGACCTTATTTTTGCCGCTCAAAAAATTTTTTCATTTATTTATTTAATTTATGATCAGTAGTTTTGTGGTGTCAAGAAAATCCCCAACTTCTAATCTATTCATCTTCAAATGCCTTTGGCATGAGAGTCTTAGGAAAGTTTCTCGAAGAGTAGATTTTGTTATATTTAATGAAATCAAATTAAAACACTTTAGGAGCTCATTTTCAGTAGAAACTTTCTCTCATGCTCTAGCGGACTGCTTGCAAAGATGAACTTGTAAGACCAAAAGAGATTCAGGGATAAAACAAAGCTAATAAAGCAGCGGGATTCAGTAAGCCAATCAACTTGTGTGCCACAGAGACGGAAGTTTGTAGTTGTGGCTGTGGGCTGCAGGCACCATTGATGCCTGCATCATTGATGTCCTCTGGTCAACATCATTATGGATGAATAAGTGCCATAATGCCTGAAAGCTGTGCTCATACCCTGGCCACAGAGACTAAGACATTAGCTAGCTAGACTCGACTCGACTCGACATCAAAGTCATGACCATCATGCCTTTAAAGTTTGAGTGCCTTACACAAACACACCCTCTCTCTCTCGCTCTCTCTCTCTCTCTCTGTAGCATGAAGCAACAGCATTGAAGAAGACTAAAGCTTCAAATTAAATTATTTCAATGATTAAACGAACGTTTCAACTACTGTCGTTTTTGGCTAAACAGCAAATCTTTCATTAGAGATACTTAACATTTTTATTCGAAGCTGAACCCGCATCTCATTCATGCTCATGCATAGAGTTTCGCCCGAGTCCTTTAGCGTGGATGATGCTTCTTTTGCTTCTGCCTGATGTGCTCATTACCGCATTTAAGTCTAGATAATAAAGTACAAATAAAAAGGGAGGAATGAAGAAAAACTTTGTGGCACTTTTTTTGAAATCTTTGTAGCAGAGGCATCGCTCGATGTCGTCGTAGTCGTCTATGTCGCCGCCGTCATCATCATTGCCCTCGACAACGAAGTCTCATGTTCATCTCCATCATCAGTGGCAATATCAGCGTCAACATCAACATCTGCATCATCATCATCAAGTGGTATCAGTGGCGCACAATAACACTTTGAACTTAAAACGGGTTTTATTTAAATTATCACTGTTGGGTACGTTGGCGCATCCATTCGAGAGAGTCGGGAAAAAGCGAAAAGGAATACAAACGACAAGAAAATGCAAATATATATGCTTTGCTTTATGACATTCCCCTTTTTTATATGTCATACAGTGGAACAAACCAGCTGAAGCGACGATATGGAGAGTGAGATTTTCAAGTGTTACTTAACTTAGATGATTGTTTTGTATGGGGTTTTACTGACCCTCAAAGAATGCGCCCATCCATGCAATAGAGTCAGGACCTTACTTACTTTAATCGCCTATGACAGAATATTTGTTCCACAAGCCGAACGTAGAATAGCGTTCCAAGCTCCTCGATCTTCTGCGCTCATTCTAAAATCTCTGACACCGAGGTGTCTCCCACCACTTGATCTTTCCGTCGAGCTTTTGGTCTTCCCGGTTTGCGTGTGCCACCGTGTTTGCCTTCAAAAGACTTCTTTGCCGGAGCTTCTTCATTCATTCTGACAACATGACCCAGCCAACGCAACCGTTGTATTTTGATGCGTGTAACTATGCCATACAGCTCGTGGTTCATACGTCGCCTATAATCTCCAGTTACGCAAACTGGTCCATATATATTTTACGAAGTATCTTTCTCTCAAATACTCCAAGCACTGGCTCATCTGCTTTCACAAGTACCCATGCTTCAGAAGGATATAACAGCACGGGTAGTATCAGTATTTTGGATAGTGTTCATCCATTCTGGCAACATGACCTAGCCAACGCAGCCGTTGTATTTTGATGCGTGTCACTATGCTATCGTCGTCATACAGCTCATTCAGCTCGTGGTTCATATGTCGCCTATATTCTCCATTAACGCAAACTGGTCCATATATTTTACGAAGAATCCATGCTTCATGCACGGGTAGTATCAGTGTCTTGCATAGTGTAATCTTCGTATTTCGAGAGGTGGCCTTGTTTCTAAACTGCTTACTTAGTCCAAAGTAGCATCTGTTTGCCAGTATTGATCTTCGCTTAATCTCAAAACTGGTGTCATTCGTTTCGGTTACGGCGGTGCTGAGGTAGATAAAGTCACTGCCTGTTTCAAAGTAGTGGTTTCCAACCTTCTCCATTTTCTTTATCTGCTCGGTTGTGCAAGGCTTTTAGGGAGTTGAAACCATCCATTTCGTCGTATCTGCCAGACCCATTTTCACTGACTTTTAGACCTTTCAAAGGCTGCATGAAGGGAGTTTTGGGACTTGAAACCATCCATTTCGTCCTATCTTCATTTACTGTCAGACCCGTTTTCACTGACTCTTAGACCTTGCAAAGGCTGCAGTAAGGGAGTTTTGGGAGTTGAAACCATCCATTTCGTCTTATTTCCATTTACTGCCTGACCCATTTTCACTGACTCTCTTTCGATTCTGTCAAAAGCTACTACTACTTCTACTACTATTTCCGGTGACCGACCTATGATATCAATGCCGTCGGTGTAGGCGAGTAGCATGTGTTCTCTTGTGATTAGTGGGCCATATAAAAAGATCACACGATAGGCTATCTCCTTGTCTGAAACCTCGTTTGGTATTAAATGGTTCGGAGAGATTCCTTCCTATTCTTACTGAGGAACGCGTATCAGCAAGTGTCGTCCTGCAGAGTCTTTTTAATTTTGCAGGGATACCAAACTCAGACATGACTTGAAATACCTTTGAACGTAAAGGAGTATCGAAGGCGGCTTTGTAGTCAACAAAGAGATGGTAGGTGTTGATTTGTCCTTCTTGGGTCTTTTCCAGGATTTGGCGCAGTGTGAATATCTGGTCCAGGGTGGATTTACCAGGTCTAAAGCCGCATTGATAGGGCCCAATTATCTCATTGACTTGAGGTTTCAATCTTTCACACAGTACGGTCGAGAGCATCTTGTATGCAATGGGAAGGAGACTTATTCCTCTGTAGTTGGCACATTCCGTCTTGTCTCCTTTCTTGTGTACGGGACATGGTATGCTGAGGTTCCAATCATCGGGTATGCATTCTTCTAGCCAGATTGCGCATACGCCTTATCAGCGTGTTGTCTCCGGTCTTAAACAGTTCTGCGGGTAACCCGGCGAAGAGGATACCGCAGAACCAATCCCTGATGATGGTATAGAATGTTTACCTCCTAGTCAGAATTAGGTCCAAGTAGCAGTGACCCGACTAAAGAACAACAAGGTAGCAGGAGACGTCCTGCCGTCTTGTTGTATGGCAACTATAAGGCAAGGCTGCAGGAGCCGTCCTGCTGCCTTGTTGTTCTTTAGTCGGGTCACTGCTACTTGGACCCCATTCTGACTAGGAGGTTAAAATTCTATACCATCATCAGGGATTGGTTCTGCGGTATCCTCTTCGCCGCCAACATCGGACACAAGCAGTTGGATACAATGTTCTTTCTATATCCTCAGCATGTTATCTCAGTCAGTTACCAGATTTCCTTCTTTGTCTCTGCAGGATGATGTGCCTGCACCAATGCCATCGGTTTGATGTTTAATTCTTTAGTAGAATTTCCGAACTTCATTCTGACTCCAGTACATCTCAATTAGCTCACTCTCACGTCTTTCAATTTCCTTTCTATACCCACCACCGAAGGATGGGGGTGTATTCATTTTGTCATTCCACTTTGCAAGACATCGAAATATCCATTTCCGACCCTATAAAGTATATATATTCTTGATCAGCGTAAAAATCTAAGACGATCTAGCCATGTCCGTCCGTCTGTTGAAATCATACTACAATCTTTAAAATTCCAGATATTGAGTTGAAACTTTGCACAATTTTTTTTTTGTCCATAAGCAGGTTATGTTCGAAGATGGGCTTAATCGGACTATATCTTGATATAGCCCCCATATAGACCGATCCGCCGATTTAGGGTCTTAGGCCCATAAAACCCACATTTATTATCCGATTTTGCTCAAATTTGGACAGTAAGTTGTGGGAGATCCTTCGTCAATTTGGCCTAGATCGGTCCAGATTTGGTTATAGCTGCTATATAGACCGATCTTCCGATTAAAGGTCTTAGGCCCATAAAAGCCGCATTTATTATCCGATTTTGCTGGATTTTGGGACAGTGAATTGTATTAGGCCCTTCGACATCTTTCATCAATTTGACCCAGATCGGTCCAGATTTGGATATAGCTGCCATATAAACCGATCTGCCGATTTAGGGTCTTCGGCCCATAAAAGCCACATATATTATCCGATTTTGCTAAAATTTAGGACAGTGAGTCGCACTAAGCCCCTCAATATACCTCTGCAATATGGTACCGATCGGTCTAGATTTGCATATAGCTGCCATATAGACCGATCTCTCAATTTAAGGTTTTGGGCCCATAAAAGGCGTATTTATTGTCCGATGTCGCCGAAATTTGAGACTGTGAGTTAAGTGAAGCCCCTCAATATACTTCTGCAATATGGCCTAGATCGGTGCAGATTTGAATATAGCTGCCATATAGACCGATCTGACGATTTAGGGTCTTAGGCTTATAAAAGCCACATTTATTATCCGATTTTGCTGAAATTTCAGATAGTGAGTTGTGTTAGGCCCTTCGACATCTCTCGATTTAAGGTCCTGGGCCCATAAAAGGCGCATTTATTGACCCACGTCGCCGAAATTTGGGGCAGTGAGTTAAGTTAAGCCCCTCGACATAATTCTGCAATATGGATATGGATATATGGATATGGATATATGGATATATATGGATATGCAATTGGATATGGCTGCCATATAGACCGATTTCTCGGTTTTATGTTTTAGGTCCATGAAAGGCGCATTTATTGTGATGTCGCTAAAATTTGAGACAGTGAGTTGTTTTAAGACTTTCGACATCATTGATCAATTTGGCCCAGACCGGTCCAGATTTGGATATAGCTCCCATATATACCGATCTCTCGATTTAAGGTTTTGGGGCCATAAAAAGCGCATTTATTGTCCGATTTCGCCGAAATTCGGGACAGTGAATTGTGTTAGGCTCTTTGACATTTATTTGCAACTTGGTCCACATCGGTCCAGATCTGGATATAGCTGCCATATAGACTGATATATCGATTTAAAGTCTTGGCCCAATAAAATCCGATTTCAATGAAATTTGACACAGTGACTTATGTTAGGTTTTTCGACATTGGTGTCGTATATGGTACAAATCGGTTTATTTTAAGATTGAACAATGACTTGTACTTATAAGTATTTTGCCCAAGTCGGATCATATTTCGATATAACTGCTATGGGGCATAAGGTATGCAATTTGTCACCAAGTAAACACTTGTAAAACTTGGCACAAATAATAGTTGAAACCACTCGACTTTAACTTGATTTTAGACATTCGAACGGACATACCTGGATTTGGTGGCCAAACGATATTTCCATACTGCTCCTTCTGTCGTACTATTGGGTTGCCCAAAAAGTAATTGCGGATTTTTTAAAAGTATATCGTCTCGAAATCGTTTGGACTCACTGTCTGCCTTTCTGGCATAATGAGCAACACTTTGTTCGCGTCGCAAGTGAAATGAGCGGAAGGAAATAGAGTAAATCACACTTGTTTCCATTTCGAAAGATTGAAATGGATTCAAGTTGCAAAGACCAAAGAAAGGGATATGGCCCCGCACTCTGCCGAGGTGGTGGGTGGGGCTGCGCATGAAAATGTAATGACTTTTTTCGTTTCATTATTTCAATTTAAAAATTATACTTTTAGCATTATTTTTTAGCCAAATGAATCTGGTTTTACAGCAAATGTTTTTTTTTTCATTCTCTCGCTGGATATTCTAGACAGCTCAACAAGAGCGAGGGTGTTTAGCAGTAGCAACAGCAGCGGCATAAAACAATGAATGTCAAGGATCTCGGCAAAAAAGGACATGACTGGCAGGGGGAGGAAACGGAAGCAATGATATGTTTAACAATTCTCTTTTTTAAATGTGCCATAAGAAAGCAACAGAAATATAAAAAATGCAAAAATACAACAACAACAACAACAAACCGAAACACACCATAGAGAATGGTAAAAAGGGAAGCAAAACACAGCTCACAATGACATAAAACAACTGTCAATAAATTACTCTTGAACTCACTTTAAATTTGTTTTTGTTTTGCCCTTCGCCCCTTGCTGGAAGTTTTCGTTTTTTTTTTTCCTTCTTCCATTTCATTTGCCAGACGTTTTGTAATAAATACAAGAAATTTAATTTGTTACAGAACTGGCAACTGGAGACACTAAAGAGACTGACTTTAAAGCAATTGTGGAATTAATCAGGCTACCAAGGGATGATTCCCAATGGTAGTTGACGTCGAAGCTGTATGATTATCGTTGCTACCACATTCAATTTCAATTGAAGAGAATTGCCGAATTCTTAAATTTACCATAAACAGGGATATTTCCAAATGACAATTTTATTTACGACCCATTGTAAAATTGAAATAGCTTTCAGTGGATTTATAGAAAGTTCTTAAAACTCTAAATCAATGTAGCGCATAAAGTTAGCAATTTGCCACCGTAAACTAGAATTATTTACGAAAAAAAAAACAAGTAAAAAGGCGTAAAGTTCGGCCGGGCCGAACTTTGGATACCCACCACCTTTGGTATATATGTAAACCACCTTTCATCAAAATTGGGTGAAAATTGCATGCCTTATGTCTCATAGCAGTTAAATCGAAATATGTTCCGATTTGTTTCTAATTCCATTAAGTACAAGTCATTGTTCAATTGTGTATAAGAAAATATTGGTATTTTTAGTAGCTATATCTAAAAATAAACCGAGCTGAACCATACACGGATATCGAAAAGCCTTACACAAGTCACTGTGTCAAATTTCGGCGAAATCGCACAATTAATGCGCCTTTTATAGGCCCAAAACCTTAAATCGAGAGATCGGTCTATATGGCATCTATATTCGAATCTGGGCCGATCTAGGCCAAATTGAAGAAAGACGTTGAAAAGCCTACCACAACTCACTGTCCCGAATTTCGGCGAAATCGGACAATATATGCGCTTTTTATGGGCCCAAAACCTTAAATCGAGAGATCAGTCTATATGGCAGCTATGACCAAATCTGGACCGATCCGGGCAACATTAACGAAGGATATCGAAGGGCCCAACACAACTCACTATCCGAAGCTTTTGCAAAATCGGATAATAAATGTGGCTTTTATGGACCTAAGACCCTGAATCGGCGGATCCGTCTATATGGCAGCTATATCCAAATCTCGACCGATCTGTGCCATATTGCAAAAGTATGTGAAGGGGCTTAACTTCACTCACTAACCCAAATTTCGGCGACATCGGACAATAAATGCGCCTTTTAGGGGCCCAATGCCTTAAATCGAGAGATCGGTCTATATGGCAGCTATATCGAAATCTGGACCGATCTCGGCCAAATTGGCGAAGAATATCGTAGGGCCCAACACAACTCACTTTCCGAAATTTAAGCAAAATCGGATAATAAATGTGGCTTTTGTGGGCCTAAGACTCTAAATCGGAGGATCGGTCTATATGGCAGCTATTTCCAAATCTGGACCGATCTGGTCCAAATTGACAAAAGATGTCGAAGGACCTAACTCAACTCACTGTCCCAAATTTGAACAAAATTGGACAATAAATGTAGTTTTAATGGGCCTAGGACCGTAAATCAGCGGATCGGTCTATATGGGGGCTATATCAAGATATAGTCCGATATAGCCCATCTTCGGACATAACCTGATTATGGATAAAAAAGAATCTGTGCAACAATTTCAGCTCAATATCTCTATTTTTAAACAGACAGACGGACAGACATGTCTAGTTCGTCTTAGTTTTTTACGCTGATCAAGAATATATATACTTTTTAGGGTCGAAAATGGATATTTCGATGTGTTGCAAACGGAATGACAAATTGAATATACCCCCCTCCTTCGGTGGTGGGTATAAAAACTGAATATTGGAGACCATAGTAAAAGTCATTGAGTAAAATTTCAGCCAAATCTAGTAAAAACTGCGAACTTTAGGGGCTGAAGAAGTAAAATAGGGAGATTGGTTTACAGAGGAGCTGTATTAGGCTATAAACCGATTCATGCCATATAGGTCACGTATGTTAAAGGTCTCATGGCCTTTAGCCGTTGTATAAAATTTCAGCTAAATCGGATAATAATTGCGTGCTCTAGTGGCTCAAGAAGTCAAGATTCCAGATCGGTTTATTTGGCAGGCATATCAGGTTATGGATCGATTTGAATCATTCTTAATACAGTTGTTGGAAGTCATAACAAAATACGTCATGCAATATTTCAGTCAAATCGGTTAATATTTGCGCCCTTTAGAGGCTCACGAAGTCAAGATCCCATATCGGTTTATATGACAGCTCTATCAGGTTATGGACCGATTTGAATCGTTCTTAATACATTTATTGGAAGTCATAACAAAACACCTCATGAAAATTTTCAGCTAACTAGGATAATAATTGCGCCCTCTAGTGGTTCAAGAAGTCAAGACACCAGATCGGTTTATATGGCAGCTATATTAAAACATGGACCGATATGGCCCATTTACAATCCCAAACGACTTACGCTTATAAAAAGTATTTGTGCAAAATTTCAAGCGGCTAGCTTTGCTCCTTCGAAAGCTAGCGTGTTTTCGACAGACCGACGCACGGACGGACGGACATGGCTAGTTGGACTTAAAATGTCGTGATGATCAAGAATTTATATTGGGTCTCAAATCTTTATTTCGATGAGTTACAACCCGAATTACGATGTTAGTATACCCCCATCCTATAGTGGAGAGTACAACAATGATTTATCCGTTTGTACCTATTACCGAGAACACATTGCAAAAGTCCTCACATTGCCATTGACAAATGTTACGAAAAGTTTTGGTACATCTCTTCGTGTGACCTACCTTCCGCCAGCCACCGTTAGTCGCAAAACTTTACTCACCACAGCTGCCATTTCCATTTGTAATAATCGAAAATAATCAGCCGTTCACTCGTTCAATTCATTCATTCCATTTAACAAAGTTACAGCTTTTAATTATGACCTAACTAGAATTGAGAGAGAATAATTACCGTTTTAACTTTCAGCATTACAGTCAATAAAATCATCATCATCAACATGTGAGATTGGCAACTAACACCACTACGTTGGACAGGACATACACATACACACACACTCACTCATGCCATGAAGATGGTGTCATAGCTGTGGCAGTGTCGTTTGCTATCATCCTGCTGCTGCTATTAGTTTTGGTATTGAACATAAGTAAAGTAGTTGAAATTAATTGATTGGATTACCAGAGGCACTCACACAATCACAGTGTCACTGAACATTAGAGTGACCGCAAAACCCCCTCTGGCATACTACCTAGACACAGGCAAACTTCACATGGTGAGCATGAAATAAAGAACGATAATAAAAGCAAGCAACAAGAAGACGTCGTCGAGGAAAGGAAAATCGACAATAACCCAAACACCAAGTCATGCGACAATGGACAACGCAGACCGTGAGCAACAACATGCTGGACATCAAATCAACACCATTAGCTTACACGAACTAGAACTAGTGATGGGATGTGTGTGTGTGTGTGTGTGCCGAAGCATCACAACGTACTGACATTGCGACACACACCATTCACACATGAACACGGACTTTGATTGCGATACACGCGTGACTCGTTAGAGCTGGCTTCAGTTTTTACACACTTTTCTTTGTGCTGACTTTTATCAAGGATTTGTTGAAACGGTCTGAAACTTTTTCGCTGTCCAAACGGGACACAAAAACAATGACATAAATAAGGATATGGACACGGTTAAACATGAGCTTGTTTGCCACATTATTTGTGTCATGATGAAAGCGAGGAAGATATGAACAGTTTTGGTAAAATACAAAATTTCGAAAAAATAGAAACCAGTAAAGAAAGTTCCCTATTCGGTTAGGGCTGATGAAAAAACAAATGTAAATTTGTATGATTTGCAGATGTTGTTCCCTCGTGCACTTTACCATGATGAAAATATTGAATTTACTGAATAAATTGACAGTGACGTTCGATGATTAGTGTAAAACTCCGCTCACACTTTACATTGAAGTCAATATTGACTATTCGAGAGCCTTTTAATTTTAAGTTTTTCTTGTAACTGTCGATTTCAGAGTGAAGCAAGAGCTTCCAATACATCCAGAAAAAGTTGCTGTTTGGTGCGGTTTATGGGCTGGTGGCATCATTGGACCGTACTTCTGCAAATATTATAATGCGAATCGTAATGAAACTGTGAATGGTGAGCGCTACCGTGAGATGATATCCAACTTTTTTTGCCCTAAATGAAAGAGCTTGCATGACATGTGGTTTCAAAGAGATTTTGCCAAATGCCACATGACATTTTTTATGCCGAGTTCGAACGGCGTGCCGCATAGCGACACAACTTGGTAGAGTAGTATTGACTTGGCAAGATACCCTACAAATGTAGCCAGCATTAGTAGCCACCGCAGATTTTTATACCCTCCACCAGGATGGGGATAGACTAATTTCGTCATTCTGTTTGCAACTACTCGAAATATTCATCTGAGACCCCATAAAGTATATATATTCCTGATCGTCGTGATATTTTATGTCGATCTAGCCATGTCCGTCCGTCTGTCTGTCGAAGGCACGCTAACTTTCGATGGAGTAAAGCTAGCCTCTTGAAATTTTGCACAAATACTTCTTATTAGTGTAGGTCAGTTGGGATTGTAAATGGGCTATATCGGTCCATGTTTTGACACAGCTGCCATATAAACCGATCGTGGGTCTTGCATTCTTGAGCCTCTAGAGGGCGGAATTCTTATCCGATTGGAATGAAATTTTGCACGACGAGTTTTGTTATGATATCCAATAACTGTGCCAAGTATGGTTGAAATCGGTTCATAACCTGATATAGCTGCCATATGAACCGATCTTGGGTCTTGCATTCGTGAGCCTCTAGAGGGCGCAATTCTTATCCGATTAGAATGAAATTTTGCACGACGCATTTTGTTATGATATCCAACAACTGTGCCAAGTATGGTTCACACCGCTCCATAACCTGATATAGCTGCCATATAAACCGATCGTGGGTCTTGACTTCTTGAGCCTCTTGAGGGCGTTGTGTTAGGCCCTTTGACATCCTTCGTCAATTTGGCCCAGATCGGTCCAGATTTAGTTATAGCTGCCATATAGACCGATGCTTCGATTTAGGGTCTTAAGCCCATAAAAGCCACAGTGTTGGGCCCTTCGACATCTTTCGTCAATTTGGCCCAGATCGGACAAGATTTGGAAATAGCTGCCATATAGGCCGATCCCTCGATTTAAGATTTTGAATTTGGAACAGTGAGTTAAGTTAAGCCCCTGGACATATTTCTGCAATATGGCACAGATCGGTCCAAATTTGGAAATAGATGCCATATAGACCGATCTCTTAAAAAGCGCATTTATTATCCGATGTCGCCGAGTTGGGACAGTGAGTTGTGTTAGGCCCTTGGACATCCTTTTTCAATTTCACTCAGATCGGTCCAGATTTGGATATAGTTGCCATATAGACCGATCTCTCAATGTATGGTTTTGGGCCCATAAAAGGCGCATTTATTGTTTTATGTTGTCGAAATTTGGGACAGAGAACTAAGTTAAGCCACTTCACATATATCTGCAATTTGGTCTAGATCGATCAAGATTTGCATATGGCTGCCATATGGACCGATATCTCGTTTTAAAGTCTTGGCCCCGAAAATGGCGCATTTATAATCCGATTTCACTGTAATTTGACACAGTGACTTATGTTAAGCTTTTCGACAATTCGATCTAAGAACTCGACAAATGCGATCCATGGTGGAGGGTATATAAAAATCGGCTCGGCCGAACTTATCACACTTTTAGTTGTTTGGGTTTAGTTTTTTTTTTGCCTTACCAAACTTTATCGAATTATTTTCCCTTTCTCGTTGAAAAAATCACCCTGCCTGGTATGAGGGTGGATGCTGAAGATTAAAGAGACCCATACCAATATTAGATGATTTCGTCTATTATAGATTTTTTTAAGAAAGTTGTCATTATAAATTAGGGTGTGTTGTCCTATGTGTTCACATGTCCAAAGGACGCTAATGTCAATATGTCTATATGGGCGCCACATAGCATTAACACAATGACAAACACTAACAAAAACAAAAAAACAAGAAAAATCACCACCAACATAAAGGCTGTGTAGCAGCGACCAAGGGTATGTGCTGGGCCGTGACTGCGACACCAACACTGACTGTGTGGACTACCATAAACTGTCAACTGAAGGACTTTTCAATTAACATGTGAATTAAGTGCGGTTAATACCGGATACTTGTGTTAGTTTGACCACAATTTGTATTAATTATAAGTGAAATGATGAGTTCTATGGAAACAACCAAAGGGGCTGACCAATACCCATAGATATCCTTGCCAAGGACATGGAGGGGAGTTGTAGGCACACTTGCTCTATGAACAAGATTAAAACACATAACAAACAAGGATTACACACATTCGATGGAACATACGACTGGGTGGGATGTAACGCTTGTTCCAATATGGTGGGGATGGTGATGACTCAAATCTCGTTATTTGACTTGATTTGAGATCCTTACTTGGCCATGTGTGGCCATATTTGCCATAGTGTGGTCATGGATAACTAAGTCGAGTGGACTCTAATTCTCTACTCATTATGGATTTGTCAAAGCTGACGATTAGTATGGTTGTATCGGTGTGTGCGTTTGTAGTTTTATGGCGTTTGTTTGTGTGAATTCAAGCAACTCTGATCTCTAAATCCAATTAATTTTATTACTTCCACATTTGAATTGGAATTAGACGCTGTCTTGATACTATCCCATTGAAATTGCCAATTTCCGAAGCGAGTTAGTCAAGTCGGCAGCAGCTTTGAGCTGTAGGTTGTTGGTGTCAAATCGAATGTCATGATGATTTAGAGAGAGAGAAAAATCGTTACTGATTGGAATGGTGTTGCTTGATTTTTGGTTAATTATGGACGATTGTAAATCACTGCAAATTTTTGATAACACATTGCAATGACCATTAATTATGTTACGAAGGGAATGTTGAAATTACCTAAATGACTAGAAAACAAGTAAAAAGGCATTAAGTTCGGCCGGGCCGAATCCCGATAAAGGGTCTGAAGCCCATAACAGCTTTATTTATTACCCGATTTCGCTGAAATTTGAAACGGCGAGTATGTTAAGACTTCCCAACATACGACCTTAATATGGTTCCACACCACTCAATGTCCGTGCCGAATTTAGGTGCTTAAGTTATCCAATTTTCACCGGATTGTGACGACAGGGGCTTTACATGCGTACCCGAGGCGATGGGTATCCAAAGTTCGGCCCGGCCGAACTTAATGCCTTTTTTACTTGTTTCTATTGGAGCGTGCTCTAGTCCTTCTGACAATTACATAAAGAAATCAGAAGTTTTTGTTGTCAGTCAAATGAAAGCAACTCCCACTTAAATTGTTTTCCCAAATTTATGATTCAACCAGCTTTCTCACAACTTTAAACATTTTTACGCATAAAAAAATTAGCTTTTGCTCAAATTTTTAATTTATGTCATACGAAAACAACGTACAGGTGTGATAGCAAACTGATAAATTGTATGTAAATGGACAAGTTTGACAAACATTTTAAATAACATGTTAATACAAAAAGTGACATGTCATAAGACATATACATGCCGTGTAATAGCGCCTTTAATAGAGAAAGCCATCCTCGCATATGCAGCAGTTGATAACTTCCAAAAGACAGGATGGTTATCACTAAGGTAAAACGTATTTAATTTTATGCTGTGCAAATCTATGATGAAATTGCATACTTTTAGGAGCTTCGAAAATGCTTCAATGCTACAATTTGCTTCTCAAAGGCCTTATTTTGTACGCGGATAACAAGCGATGGCCACAAAAGTAAGGCCTTACCTTCTCACATCCCCAAATAGGGCTCACAGAAGGCCATATGTCAAGGAGGACTTGAACGTGTATGACCACAAAAAAAAAAGAATACTGCTCTTTCAATTTTATTTGAGAAAGCATCTTAATTTTAAGCTTTTCTCTTTAGAGAGAAAGAGAATGAGAGAATTTTTTTTATACCCACCACCATAGGATGTGGGTATACTAATCTAGTCATTCCGTTTGTAACACCTCGAAATATTCGTTTAAGACCCCATAACGTATATATATTTTTGATCGTCTCGACGTTCTGATTCGAAATAGCCATGTCCGTCGGTCCATCCCTCCATCGATATCACGATAGCGGTCGAACGCGTATGTCTAGCTGCTTGAAACTTAATACTGATGTAGGTCGTTGGGAATTGCAAATAGCCCATATCGGTTTAGACTTAGATATAGCTCCCATATAAGCCTATAGCTCGATTTGACTTCTTAAGCCTCTGGAAGCCGCAATTTTTGTCCGATTTGGTTGAATTTTCGCATGTAGTGTTCTGCTATGACTTTCAACAAGTGTGATAAGTATGGTCTATAAACTGCTATAACTCCCAAATAAACAGATCTCCCGATTTGACTTCTTGAGTCCTTACAAGCTGCAATTTTTGTCCGATTTGACTGAAATTTTCCATGCGATGTTCTACTACTACTTCCAACAGCTGTGCCAAATACTGTTCAAATCAGTCTATAACCTGCTATAGCTGCCATATTACCCGATCTCCCGATTTGACCCCTTTAGCCCCATTCCTTATGACTTCCAACAACTGTGCCAAGTACGGTAAATAACAAAAAGATAAAATTATGCCTTTCAACAAAATTTATTATGTTTGGTTTGTCTGTTTGCGCTTTCTTTTTATACCCACCACCGAAGGATTGGGGTATAATGGGGTTCCGTTTGCAACACATCGAAATATCCATTTCCGACCCTATATAGTATATATATTCTTGATCAGCGTAAAAATCTAAGACGACCTAGACATGTCCGTCCATCTGTCTGTTGAAATCACGCTACAGTCTTCAAAAATAGAGATATTGAGCTGGAACTTCGCACAGATTCTTTTTTTGTCCATAAGCCGGTTAAGTTTGAAGATGGGCTATATCGGACTATATCTTGATATAACCCCCATATAGACCGATCGGCCGATTTAGGGTCTAAGGCCCATTAAAGCCAAACTTATTATCCGATTTTGCTGAAATTTGGGACAAAGAGTTGTGTTAGGCCCTTCGATATCCTTCGTCAATTTGGCGCAGATCGGTCCAGATTTGGATATAGCCCCCATATAGACCGATCGTCCGATTTAGGGTTGCAGGCCAATAAAAGCCAAATTTATTATCCGACTTTGCTGAAATTTTTGGCGGTCAGTTGCGTTAGGCGCATCGACATCTTTAGTAAATTTGGCCCAGATCGGATCAGGTATATAGACCGATCCTCCGATTTAGAGTCTTTGGCCTATAAAAGCCACATTTATTATCCGATTTTGCTGAAATATGGGACAGTGAGTTGCGTTAGGCCCCTCAATATCATTCGTCAATTTGGCTATGATCGGTTCAGATTTGGATATAGCTGCCATATCGACTGATTCTCCGATTTATGGTTTTAGGCCCATAAAAGCCACATTTATTATCCGACTTTGCAGAAATTCGGGACAGTGAGTTGTGTTAGGCCCTTTGACATCCTTCTTTAATTTGATCCAATTTTGGATTTGGATATAGCTGCCATATAGACCGATATCTCGATTTAAGGTTTTGGGCCCATAAAAGGCGCATTTATGGTCCAAACTAAAATCAGTTTTCAAATATTTTTAAGTTATGTCTGCAAAATCATAACAAAACCCAATAAAAAGAGATGCCAGCAAATCAGTTGTAATTCTTCTATTGTTTAACTTTAATTAAACAAACGTTTGCATTTACCATATCAAATGTGCTCATGTTGAGTCAGGCGTCATATACAAATCGCACAAATCGTTGTAGTATTGTCAAGTTTGGGTCTGAGCTTCATTTAATATGGTCGACAATAACGATAAGATGACCACATGTGCCTGCACCGCAGGATTACTTCTGGTCATTGATGCTATATTGTTGACCAACATTATGACGAGTATTTAATCTCAAGAGTCGTGGTTGCGGACAGGGTCAGACAATGTCCTTAAATATACAAATTAACCATGGCTCTGGCTTTATGTTAAATTAGGCAAAGCTAAGTTCATTACAATGCATTACTGCCACTGCCGGGCAAGAGCACCATGTACACACAACAATTACAACAATGACCATCATAGTGGCAAGAATAGAAGGACGTAATGCACACTATCGCATATACGAAGTCAACAAATATCTCAAGAGATGCATATGATGGTGTCGTAAGGTGGGTAACCCAAGGTTTGTGGTATGTGATTGCATCGATAAAGTACAATTCTCAATTAAAATCTTGCTCCGCTGGCGACCACGATTGTAATCTGAATGGGGTGTAATGTTCTGTTATGACTTCCCACATCCGAGGTAAGTGTGGTCCAAATGGGCCTACAACCTGATACAACTCCTCCTAAAGAAGGGAGTGTTAAGGGTCGTACAACTCCGATAAAAAGTGCAATGGACAACAAACAAACCGCGGATACTATAAAATACCCACACAACCACAAACGAATGGTTGCACTGACACTTAATTATGTCACTCCGCGACTCATATTAAGAACCCCACTGATATTTAGATCTCAGAGCAGCCATGTCCGTCCGTCTGTCTGTTAAAATCACGCTACAGTCTTTGCAAATAGAGATATTGAGTTGAAACTTTGCACAGATTCTTTCTTCGTCCATTAACAGGTTAAGTTCGAAGATGGGCTATATCGGACTATATCTTGATATAGCCCCTATATAGACCGATCGGACGATTTAGGGTCTTAGACCCATAAAGCCATATTTATTATCCGATTTTGCTGAAATTTGAGCCAGTAAGTTGTGTTAGGCCCTTCAACATCCTTTGTCAATTTGGCCCAGATCGGTTCAAATTTGGTTATAGCTGCCATATAGACCGATCCTCCGATTTAGGGTCATAGGCCCAAAAAAGCCACATTTGTTATCTGATTTTGCTGAATTTTGAGACAGTGAGTTGTGTTAGGCTCTTCGACATCCTTCTTCAATCTGACCCAGATTGGTTCAGATTTGGTTATAGCTGCCATATAGACCCATTTCCCGATTTAACGTTTTGCGCCCATAAAAGGCGCATTTATAGTCCGGATTCGCTGAAATTTGGGGTATTGAGCTAAGTCAAGCCCCTCGACATACTTCTGCAATATGGCATAGATCGGTTCAGATTTGGATATAACTGCCATATAGACCTATCTCTCGATTTCAGGTTTTGGACCCACAAAAGGCGCATTTATTATCCGATTTTGCTAAAATTTGAGACAGTGAGTTGTGTTAGGCCCTTCGACATCCTTCTTCAATTTGGCCCAGATCAGTCCAGATTTGGATAAAGCTGCTCTATAGACCGATTTCTCGATTTAAGGTTTTGGAGCCATAAAAGGCGAATTTATTTTTCGATTTCGGCGAAATTTAGGGCAGTGAGTTTAGTTAAGCTCCTGGACATACTTCTGCAATATGGCACAGATTGGTTCAGATTTGGATATAACTGCCATATAGACCTATCTCTCGATTTCAGGTTTTGGACCCACAAAAGGCGCATTTATTATCCAATTTTGCTGAAAGTTGGGACAGTGAGTTGTGTTAGGCTCTTCGACATCCTTCTTCAATTTGGCCTATATCGATCAAAACTTGGATATATCTGCCATATAGACCGATCTCTCGATTTAAGGTTTTAGCGCCATAAAAGGCGCATTCATTGTCCGCTTTTGCCAAAATTTTGGTTAGTGAGTTGTTGGTCCTTCGA
This sequence comes from Stomoxys calcitrans, assembly GCF_963082655.1. Classification (NCBI taxonomy): domain Eukaryota; kingdom Metazoa; phylum Arthropoda; class Insecta; order Diptera; family Muscidae; genus Stomoxys; species Stomoxys calcitrans. The sequence goes on along the minus strand of NC_081552.1, from coordinate 267,192,749 downwards.
CATCCTTCTTCAATCTGGCCCAGATCGGTCCAGATTTGGATATAGCTGCCATATAGACCCATCACTGGATTTAAGGTTTTGCGCCCATTAAAGGCGCATTTATTGTACGATTTCGAAGAAATTTGGGACAGTGAGTTGTGTTGGGCTATCCGACATCCTTCTTCAATCTGGCGCAGATTGGTGTAGATTTGGATATTGCTGTCATATAGACCGATCTGTCGATTTAAGGTTTTGGGGCTATGAAAGGCACATTTATTGTCCGATTTCACCGAATTTTGGGACAGTGAGTTGTGTTAGACTCTTCGACATTTTTATGCAACTTTGCCCAAGTTTATTAGTATTTGATCCAAATCGGAACATATTTCGATATAGCTGCTATGGGGCATAAGATATGCATTTTCATCAGATTTTGATGAAAGGTGGTTTACATATATACTCGAGGTGGTGGGTATCCAAAGTTCGGCCCGGCCGCTTTTTACTTGTTTCTGATGGTCTCGCCAGTATTCGAACACAGGCGATCAGCGTCATAGGCGAACATGCTAACCTCTGCACTACGGTGGCCTCCGATAAGATGGTAATGTAAGAATAAACTATGAAAAGACTAAGTATAAGGCCGGAGATCATGAAATAGGTCAAACACTATTGATCAGACTATGAACAAAAGATTACTCGCAAATAAAAAAACATTAATTGTTCATTTTGTCTGAGGCTATCCGTCTAGCGAGAAACGTACCACACCGATTGGTGTATTACGGCACATACGTTTTGTCTAACTGTTCAAATCATACGATGTACCAATGCACAAACATGATTGGTCTATGGTCTATGGTTTTACCATCTTCACTCCAAATTTACCCATATGAATGTTTTGCGTAATGCATTTGTGGATGTTTCGAGGAACTCAAATCTGAACACACAAGTTCAAATTTCACCCTCAAAGGCCATCGGAGAGCGAAAACAGCGTTTGAGAAGAGGATGATGAAGATGATGGTCAATATCAATATCGAAGAAGGAAATTGTTTGGAAACCCAAGATGCATGGTTAGCTTCAAGTGCTTCGGCTCTTTGTGCCCCATAGTAAGTGTAAGTGTATGTGTGGGAGTGCATATACGTATATGCTGCGTATATTTGTATTTGTTATAATCCAAGGATAACAACACTTTGACATTTAAAGATATTAAATGCAATGTGTCAACATTAAATAAGTCCGTGTAATGTTTGGAAAACCGACAAACTATTGCATTAAAATCTAAGCTCATAACAACAACAATTGGAGCAGTTTTCCCCAGCTGTATAAGCATTACGTGATAATGACACAAGACGAAACCTTTGATGTGCAATTCGTTTGGACAATAACTTAAATATTCGGTATTGCACAAATTGGTCTACGAATTTAAGATGCCATTTTGTATTTTATACCCAACACCATAGTTAGGGGATATACAGGTGAAGTCATTCCGGTTATAAATGCTCGGAAATACATATGCAACTCTATAAAAATTTCTTGATTTTGATTTTGTCAAAAGTAGGATAGCGAATGAAGCTTTTCGCCTACCATTGGGCAGATATATTTTTTGTCTGAGACCCCATAAAGTATATTCTTGATCGTCGTGACATTTTATCTACCATGTACGTCCGTCCGTCCATCCGTCCGTCTGTCTGTCGAAAGCACGCTAACTTTCAAAGGAGTAAAGCTAGCCGCTTGAAATTTTGCACAAATACTTTTTATTAGTGTAGTTCGGTTGGGATTGTAAATAGGTCCATGTTTTGATATAGCTGCCATAAAAACCGATCTTGGGTCTTGACTTCTTGAGCCCCTAGGGGGCGCAATTCTCATTCCATTTGACTGAAATTTTGCACGTGATGTTTTGGTATCACTTCCAACAACTGCGCTAAGTAGGGTTCAAATCGGTCCATGTTTTGATAATGCTGCCGTATAAACCGATCTTGGGTCTTGACTTCATGAGCCCTTAGAGGGCGCAATTCTCGCCCGATTTAAATGAAATTTTGCACGTAGTGTTTTGGTATCATTTGTATTGTATTGTATTGTATTGTATTTGTATTTTATTATTTCCAACAACTGAGCTTAGTATGATGAAAATCGGTGCATAACCTGATATAGCTGCCATATAAACGGATTTGGGATTTGACTTCTTGATTCATCCGATTGGAATGAAATTTTGCACGACGTGGTTTGTTATGACTTTCAACAACGGTGTCAGATATGGTTTTAGTTAGTCCATAATCTGATATAGCTGCCATACAAAACCGATCTGGGATCTTGACTTTTTGAGCCTCTAGAGGTCGCATTTATTATCCGATTTGGCTGAATCGGTCTCTATCCTGATATAGCTCCCATATAAACCGATCTTCCGATTTAGGGTCTTAGGCCCATAAAAGCCACATTTATTATCAGATTTTGCTGAAATTTGGGACAGTGAGTTGTGTTAGGCCCATCGACATTCTTCGTTAATTTGGTTCATATCGGTTCAGATTTGGATATAGCTGCCATTTTGACCGATCCGCCGATTTAGGGACTTAGGCCCATAAAAGCCACATTTATAATCCGATTTTGCTGTAATTTGGGACAGTGAGTTGTGTTAGGCCCTTAGACATCCTACGTCAATTTGGCTGAGATCAGTCCAGATTTGGATATAACTGCCATATAGACCGATCCTCCGATTTAGGCTCTAGGCCCATAAAGCCACATTTATTATCCGATTTTGCTGAAATTCGGGGCAGTGAGTTGAGTTGGACCCTTCGACATCCTTAGTCAATTTGGCTCAGATCGGTAAAGATTTGGATATAACTGCCATATAGACCGATCCTCCGATTTAGGGTCTTAGGCCCATAAAAGCCACATTTATAATTCGATTTTGCTGAAATTTGGGACAGTGAGTTGTGTTAGGCTCTTCGATATCCTTCTTCAATTTGGCCCAGAGCGGTCCAGATTTGGATATAGCTGCCATATAGACCGATCTCTTGGTTTTAGGTTTTGGGGCCATAAAAAGCGCATTTATTGTCCGATGTCGCCGCAATTCGGGACAGTGGGTTGTGTTAGACCCTTCGACATCCCTCTTCAATTTGGCTCAGATCATTCCAGATTTGGATATAGCTTCCATATAGACCGATCTCTCGATTTAAGGTTTTGGGCCCATAAAAGGCGCATTTATTGTCCGATGTCGCCGAAATTTGGGACAGTGAGTTAAGTTAAGCCCCTCGACATACTTCTTCAATTTGGCTCAGATCGGTCAAGATTTGGATATAGCTGCCATATAGACCGATCTCTCGATTTAAGGTTTTGGGCCTATAAAAGGCGCATTTATTGTCCGATGTCGCCGAAATTTGGGACAGTCAGTTAAGTTAAGCCCCCCGACATACTTCTGCTATATGGTACAGATCGGTCCAGATTTGGATATAGCTGCCATAAAGACCGATCTCTCGGTTAAAGATTTTGGAGACATAAAAGGCGCATTTGTAATCAAATTTAACTGAAATTTAAAACAGAGACTTATGTCAGGCTTTTCGACATCTGCGTCGTATATGGTTCAGATCGGTTTATTTTTAGATATAGCAATAAAAAACCAATATTTTGTTATATACAATTGAACAATGACTTGTACTTAATAGAATTTGGTCCATATTTCGATATCGCTGCTATGGGACATAAGGTATGCAATTTTCACCGGATTTTGATGAATGGTGGTTTACATATACACCCAAGGTGGTGGGTATCCAAAGTTTGACCCTGCGGAACTTAACGACTTTTTACTTGTTTAGGTTCCCCTACACTGGGACGAACTTAAACTTTAGTTAGAGAAAGTTTGCAATGTCTATCCCTCTCTTATATTCATTTCTAACTCGACACATTGTTTGGCGGGATATAAAAATTACAATACCATATACACACAATTGATATTCAAATGATTAGAGTGAGAAAAATAAAACCACTTTTACGACAACTAACATTTTCACAGATTTTTTTTTTTTTTTTGATGAATATTAAAACTCACCAACTTGCAGCCAGAATCATTCCAATAACGATTTTTCCATTCCACGCACCCAGACAACAGAAAATAGTAAAGATGTGTTTGATTGTAATTGCATGCAATTTATTTTGTTTGCTTTAAACATTAACATCAGCTACGATGCAACAATCCTTGTTTATGCATACAAGCCACCCCTGCCACTTACTAAGGTCACTTACATTTAAGCACATATGAGTGAAGGCATGCTCGGAGAATGCTCGTTTACGAATTTATTTGTACAACTGTGCGTTCCATTTTGTTGCCCTTGGGTTGCTTGAAGCTGGAAGCCAATATCATCTTACGGTGAAGTTCATAAAGTGGTTGTTGCTGCACTGCTCATGCAGCAGTGGCATGATGCCCTTGTAACTGTTTTGCATTGTGTTGTTAAATTTACGACAACACATACACACAACTCTTAGGGCACAACACATCAGCAATCGGTGAACACACATTGGCTCAAGCTAAGATTTTGATCTTTTACAGTCACCAGTCATTTAATTAAAAAACCTGTCGAATTCGATTTTTTTAAAGTCGCAAATAAAGAACACAGCCCTAAGCTTCATCCATACCAGCCGCAGTGCAGTCTAAAGCATCGTAACGACGAGTGCCTGAAGAGCATCCTCAATGTTAGGGCAATTTTTGTTACTGCAATAAAGGCCTTAAATCTAGTGTGGTGAGTAATACATCCTTGGGGTCAAAAACACTAATAAGCAAAGTCGTTTACCATCCTGCAGAGACAAACTCAGTTTGTCAGAGATATATTCATTTTCGTCGTGTTTAGCTGCGGCTTAAAAATGATTCTTCTGGAAGAGTTTTATGTAAATCTTCAAGAAAAGTTCCTGAGAAGTGACTCAAAGAACTAAGGAGAGGTATTGTAAAAGAAGTTTTGGACAAATGCAAACTCAAGCGATTTATAAACCAATTGATCATACTCAATTCGCAGTATGAAAATCATTGTGAAGAGATGTAAAAACCTCTTAAAAAATTGCTTAAAAACTCTGCTCGAAAATTCTTGTGTTCTTCCCAAGTACAAAACCTCTTCAAAATCACCAAAAATGTCAGCATGTTAAAGGATTTTCTTTTGCTCCGATTTTCTACACATCATTGCTGAAGAAATACACTTTGAGGAGTAAAACAAAGTTTCCTAATATCCTTGGACCATACCATGATTTCAGCCTATTCATCATTGCCAACACACATGCAAATGAATTCATTCAAGTCGTTCTACAGCGAGAATGGCAATTGGGCGGCAGTTGGACGGATGGCTAGCCATTCGTCGTCGTTGTACTCTAAAATCGTATTTGGCTGTGACGATGGCAGTGGCATTGACAGTGGCAGCCAGGACAAATGCAACATAAAAGAACAGAACGGAGCATACATGTTGCTCTTGGTGCATTATCTGAAATTACATCCCAATGCGACAGATTATCAAAATGCAAAACAACATTCCATGATGGACATGATGGCATTACAATAAAGGAAATTAAATTTCATCCTTCTTCATGTTATGCGCCCGCCATGTGAGTGAGAAGTTGCTTGCATGCGAAACAGTTTAAATGGGTAATGGCAACAAGGACCATTACCAAGTATAATGCCAATGCAAGTGCCATGTTCTGAAGTGGGCAATCCCCCAAAGGGAATATTTTCTGTTGGTGTATTTGAATGTCATATTGAAGTATTTCTTTTAAACAACTACAATTTATTACGCCCATATTGAAATAAAATTATATAACTGTTAATTCTGGAAATTAATGACCACTTCCATAAAAACGACAGAAGTTTTCTTGATCAACTAAAAAGGCGTTAAGTTCGGCCGGGCCGTACTTTGGATACCCACCACCTCGGGTATATACGTAAACCACCTTTCAACAAAATCCAGTGAAAATTTCATACCTTATGTCCCATAGCAGCTATATCAAAATATGTTCCGATTTGGACCAAATACTAATAAGTACAGTAACTAAATATTAAAATAAACCGATCTGAACCATATACGACTCGGATATCGAAAAGCCTACCATAAGTCACTGTATCAAATTTCTGTAAAATCGGATTATAAATGCGCCCTTTATGGGGCCAAGACTTTAAATCGAAATATGGGTCTACTTGGCAGCTATATCCAAATCAGGACCGATTTGGGCCAAGTTGCAGAAAAATGACGAAGAGCCTAACACAAAGCACAGTCCCAAATTTTGGCGAAATCGGACAATAAATGCGCCTTTTATGCACCCAAAACCATAAATCGAGAGAACGACAGGTTGTTTAAATCTGGACCGATCTAGGCCAAATTGCCGAAAATATGTCAAAGAGCCTCGCACAACTCACCGTCCCAAATTACAGCGAAATCTGACAATAAATGCGCCTTTTATGGGCCCAAAACCTTAAATCGAGAGATCGGTCTATATAGCAGCTATATCCAAATCTTTACCGATCAGAGCCAAATTCAGGAAGATTGTCGAGGGGCTTAACTAAACTCACTGTCTCAAATTTCAGCGACATCGGACAATAAATGCGCCTTTTATGGCCCCAAAACCTAAAACCGAGAGATCCGTCTATATGACAGCTATATCCAAATCTGGACCGATCTGTGCGATATTGCAGAAGTATGTCAAGGGGCTCAACTTAACTCACTGTCCCAAATTTCGGCGGCATCGGACAATAAATGCACCTTTTGTGGGCCCAAAACCTTAAATCGAGAAATCGGTATATATGGCAGATATCCAAATCCAAATCTAAGCCAATCAGGGCCAAATTGAAGAAGGATGTCGAAGGGCCTAAGACAACTCACTGTCCCAAATTTTAGCTGCTTGAAATTTTGCACAAATACTTTTTATTAGTGTAGGTTGGTTTGGATTGTAAATGGGCGAAATCGGTCCATGTTTTGATATATCTGCCATATAAACCGGTCTTAGGCCTTGACTTTTTGAGCCTCTAGAGGGCGCAATTCTCATTCAATTTGACTGAAATTTTGTACATAGTGTTTTGATATCACTTCTAACAACTATGCGAGGTATGGTTTAAATCAGTCCAAAACCTGATATAGCTGCTATATAAACCGATCTTGGGTCTTGACTTCTTGAGCTTTTAGAAGGCGCAATTCCTATCCGATTTGGCTGTAATTTTGCTCGTGGTGTTTTGGTATTACTTCCAACATTTATGCGAAGTATTGACCAAATCCGTCCATACCCTAATATAGCTGCCATATAAACCGATCTGGGATCTTGAGTTCTTGAGCTTCTAGAGAGCGCAATTCTCATGCGACTTGGCACAAATGTTGTACAACGGCTTCTTCCATGACCTTCAACATACGTGTGCAATATGGTCCGAATAGATGAATGGCTTGACACAGCTCCCATATAAACCAATCTCCCGATTTTGCTTCTTGAGCCCCGAATCGGACTATAACTTATTCTTTGTTTGCCTAAAAAGAGATACTGCGCAAAGAACTCGACAGATGCGATCCATGGTGAAGGGTATATAAGATTCGGCCCGGCCGAACTTAGCACGCTCTTACTTGTTTGTCCATAATCAGGTTAAGTTCGAAGATGGACTATATCGGACTATATCTTGATATAGACCCCACATAGACCGATCCGTCGATTTAAGGTCTTGGGCCCATAAAAGCCACATTTATCATCCGATTTTCCTGAAATTTGGGACAGTGAGTTTTGTTAGGCCCTTCGACTTCCGTCGTTCATTTGGCTCAGGTCGGTCTAGATTTGGATTTAGCTGCCATATAGACCGATCCTTCGATTTAGCGTCTTAGTCCCACAAAAGCCACATTTTCTATCCGATTTTGCTGAAATTTGGGACAGTGAGTTGTGTTAGGCCCTTCGACATCTCTCTTCAATTTGGACTTAATCGGACCAGATTTGGATATAGCTGCCATATAGACCGATCTCTCGATTTATGGTTTTGGGCCCATAAAAGGCGCATTTATTGTCCGATCTGGAATTTTGACTTCTTAAGACTTCTCTAGAGGACGCAATTCACATCCGATTTGGAAGAAATTTTGAACAAAGGTTTCTCTCATTGACTTCAATATACGTGTCTAATATGGTCTAAATCGATCTAAAGCTTGATACAGCTCCCATATAAAACTATATCCTGATTTCGCTTCTTGAGCCTCTACAAGGCGCAATTCTTATCCGGATGAACTGAAATAAAGGGTGATTTTTTTGAGGTTAGGATTTTCATGCATTAGTATTTGACAGATCACGTGGGATTTCAGACATGGTGTCAAAGAGAAAGATGCTCAGTATGCTTTGACATTTCATCATGAATAGACTTACTAACGAGCAACGCTTGCAAATCATTGAATTTTATTACCAAAATCAGTGTTCGGTTCGAAATGTGTTCATTCACCGTAACGTTGCGTCCAACAGCATCTTTGAAAAAATACGGTCCAATGATTCCACCAGCGTACAAACCACACCAAACAGTGCATTTTTCGGGATGCATGGGCAGTTCTTGAACGGCTTCTGGTTGCTCTTCACTCCAAATGCGGCAATTTTGCTTATTTACGTAGCCATTCAACCAGAAATGAGCCTCATCGCTGAACAAAATTTGTCAAAATTTGAACACATTTCGAACCGAACACTGATTTTGGTAATAAAATTCAATGATTTGCAAGCGTTGCTCGTTAGTAAGTCTATTCATGATGAAATGTCAAAGCATACTGAGCATCTTTCTTTTTGACACTATGTCTGAAATCCCACGTGATCTGTCAAATACTAATGCATGAAAATCCTAACCTTAAAAAAATCACCCTTTATTACACAATGACTTCTACAATGTTCGGCATTCATTTATGGTCCGAATCGGACTGTAACTTGATATAGCAGTTCTTATTCAATATTCTTTGTTTGCCAAAAAAAGAGATGCCGCGCATAGAACTCGATTTGTTTGGTCTTAAGCCCTAGAAAGTAAAATTTTTTATTCCAATTTTAAAACTACCTACAACAACAAATGTTGAAAATTTAACTAGCGATACATTTTTTAACTTAAATATGGAATTTCTCTAAAATGTTGTCAGAAGTCATGCGTTTAAAAACTCCTAAGATCTATTGCCTCACAAACCCCTTCCGTGGTCATGCTTCTTTCTCATATCCCTTGTCCAATTTATTTAAATGATTCTTTTGTAGCTATGCTCCGAATGTCGATATACATGTGTACAACTGCCAACCCCAAGGTAAATAACTTGAAGATAATTGTGTTAATGTCAGCATGGCCTCAAGGGTTGTCCATCACTGCCTGGCCCGTCGGTTTTGGTAGCAATTCCAATATTTCTCGTTAAGCTCCTCTTCAAATCTGGGAAAGGGCAAATAACTGTTGCTGTTAGCCTAACTAGATGGACGTTCGGTCAGAAATGCAAAAGAAAACGTACTCACTCACTCAATGGCCATGGAGACACAACCAGCACAGCCATCTGGTTGAGGCAGTGTGGGAGGGTGTTAAAATCTTTACAAATTCCAACAACCGGAGGACAACGACAACAAAAACTACGGCAAATATTTTGTTATAACCAAATTGAAATTTTGTTAAATGATTAAATTCAACCTCAAATCCAACCTTAGAATCCTAGAACATCTGAAAGAAATCTGTTAACATTTCCTGCTTGACTAAGATTTTCCAATTCCCATGCATGGGTAAGAGTAGGAGATACATTCACTGGTGAATGGCTATGTGAGAGTTTGTGTGTTTCGACCAAAATTTCCATATCAAAGAAGCAGCAACATCTGAGTTTTGCATCAGACCTTTAAATGAAGAGGCAAGCGGGGGAGAACGTGAGTTGTGGTGGCTGTGATGAAGATGCTGCTGATGTTGACGAACAAAGTAGAAGCACAAACGGAAGACGGAAGTTGTATTGCCCCACTGCTCACTCGCATACCTCTGTGCTTGCAGGCACGACGTTGGGGGCAAATGAGAATCAGACGTAAACAAATCTGTTTTTGACCTTAAGTTAAATTGGGAAACGGATTTTACATTTAACAAATTAAGTAAATAGTCTCATTTGTTCATCAACATCATCATATTTGCATACAGTCCACAATCAAAGTCAAGCACACAAACAACATTGCCACTCCCACACAACAATCAGACGCGCGTACACCTACACCGACATCTGCAAACATACCTAAACCCGCAAAGGACATACGCTCGCATGGAAAGGGGTAAATAAGCACACATATACACATGCCCCCACACCCTCAAGAATATAAAGTAAATAACTCGACTTGACTTTGCTTTGCATCATATCCAGACATTTTTGAAACAATTCAGGGAAATTCTATTAAAACTGATTATCATATTGTAAATTATATCCTTTCTCTGGGTTCCAAGCACACACTCTCACTTACATCCTTTGTGGTTGTGTGGCTTACTCATATTCCCATCTAACTGGTCTGCTGTAACCTATACTCCTTTATTCAAATGCAAAGATATTTTGGGAATCACTTTAAGGTTTTTGGTTTCTTGAAGTTTAAATTTTGGCGAAGATATGCAAATGTTAAATAGTGCTCATATTGAGGTAGAATCATTTGAAGCTTGAGTCGAAGAAATTCAAAGGCGTTGTGTTTGAATGGGCCGAACAGATTTGGACGTACTTCCAATATGAAAGATTTAAGTTCTAGAGCAATATGTTATTTGAGAGAATTTCGCATGACGTGTCCCCGCAATAGTTTTTCGAAAACTCAGCTACCGGGGCGTTGTACTTTCTCTAAGATATATAACTCCTATGTCAACGTATTCTTCAATGTGACTTATTGAGTCCCTGGAATGCACAGGGCCGGTTTGGCTGAAATTCTAAATGTGAAGTTCTGTCACTACTTTCAGCAAAACATTTTTCAACTCGATGCACAATGAGAAAAACTGTTTTTCTTGCATGAATGAGCTTGATTATAATTTCTATACCCACCACCGAGGGATGGGGGTATATTCATTTTGTCATTCCGTTTGCAACACATCGAAATATCGATTTCCGACCCTATAAAGTATTCTTGATCAGTATAAAAATCTAAGACGATCTAGCCATGCCCGTCTGTCCGTCCGTCCGTCCGTCTGCCTGTTGAAATCAAGCTACAGTCTTCAAAAATAGAGATATTAAGCTGAAAATTTGCACATATTCTTTTTTTGTCCATAAGCAGGTTAAGTTCGAAGATAGGCTATATCGGACTATATTTTGATATAGCCCCCATATAGACCGATCGGATTTAGGGTCTTAGGCCCAAAAAAAAGCTACATTTATTATCCGATTTTGCTGAAATTTGGGACAGGGAGTTGCGTTGGGCCCTTCGACATCCTTCGTCAATTTGGCTCAGATCGGTCCAAATTTGGATATAGCTGTCATATAGACCGATCCTCCGATTTAGGGTCTAAGGCCCATAAAAGCCACATTTATTATCCGATTTTTTGGACAGTGAGTTGTGTTGGGCCCTTCGGCATCCTTCGTCAATTTGGCCTTGATCGGTACAAATTTGGCCATATATACCGATCCTCCGATTTAGGATCTTAGGTGCATTAAAGCCACATTTATTATCCGATTTTGCTGAAATTTGGGACAGTGAGATAAGGTAAGCCCCTTGACATACTTCTGCATTATCGCACAGATCGGTCCAGATTTGTATATAGCTGCCATATAGTCCGATCTCTCGGTTTTAGGTTTTGGGGCCATAAAAAGCGCATTTATTGTCCGATGTTGCCGAAATTTGGGACAAAGGGTTAAGTTAAGCCCTTCCACATATTTCTGCTATGGGACATAAGGTATGAGCTTTGCACTGGATTTTGACGAAAGGTGGTTTACATATATACCCGAGGTGGTGGGTATCCATATAGGATCCGAGATAAACAGCAGTCTGTTGAAAAGGTCACTTACAGTTTTTTAGCGCAGCATTTTTATACCCTCCACCATAAGAAAGGGGTACACTAATTTCGTCATTCTGTTTGCAACTACTCGAAATATTCATCTGAGACCCCATAAAGTCTATATATATTCTTGATCGACATGACATTTTATGTCGATCTAGCCATGCACGTCCGTCTATCCGTCTGTCCGTCCGTCTGTCGAAAGCACGCTAAATTTTGAAGGAGTAAAGCTAGCCGCTTGAAATTTTGCACAAATACTTCTTATTAGGGTAGGTCGGTTGGGATTGTAAATGGGCTATATCGGTCCATGTTTTGATATAGCTGCCATATAAACCGATCTTGGGCCTTGACTTCTTGAGCTTCTAGAATGCGCAATTCATATCCGATTGGAATGAAATTTTGCACGAAGTGTTTTGTTATGATATCCAACAACTGTGCCAAGTATGGTTCAAATCGGTCCATAACCTGATATAGCTGTCATATAAACCGATCTTGGGTCTTGACTTCTTGAGCCTCTAGAGGGCGCAATTCATATCCGATTGGAATGAAATTTTGCACAACGTGTTCTGTTCTGATATTCAACAATTGTACCAATTATGGTTCAAATCAGTCCATGTTTCGATATAGCAGCCATATAAACCGTTCTTGGGTCTTGACTTCTTGAACCTCTAGAGGGCGCAATTCTTATCCGATTGGAATGAAATTTTGCACGACGTGTTTTTTTTTTGAAATGGCGCTAAAAGGAGTCATCGCCTTTATTCGGTAATTTGTTCTCTCAGTGCGAGAGAGAGCTGTTCTTTATGTTTATGTTGTATATTGATCTGAACGATACAAAATGTCCTAGATATTTGTAGAGAAAAGTGGAGTTGTTGACTTTTTTAATTGATAGTTTGTGTGAAATTTGCTTGCAGGCAGAGATAAGAACGTTTTCATTCGCTCTACTTTTACTGAAGACAAAATGTTGAATAGTTTTGTAACATATATCGGATTTAATACCCGTTATTTTTTTCCAAATATAAAAAAATGTGTGTAAACAATAAATTTTTCCTCTATTGGCATACTTGAACAAATCTAAAGTGGAAGGGTAACATTAAATTCAATTGATTTGCTATCAGAAATGACTGTGCATACAAACAATGAGCACCTGTACATATAAAAAAAAATTAATTTTAAGTTTAACCCTTTCGCGTCAGTTCACCAGTTTCTATTATGATGCAACTTTTGTGTTCAAACAGTACATTATTGATATTAACTGATACTAAAACTTGCTATCACGTGTATTAGGCGATTCTGAAACCAAAAAACTAACTCCTGTAGACTCAAGAGAAGGCTATATGGGAAGAAACTACAGCTATAATACAAATGATGGGATGCTATGTGGCTGGTATGTGATACGTACTAGCCAAAATAGTAAAATTTCAGTGAAATCGGATCATAAATGCGAATTTTAAGGTGCCAAGACTTTAAATCGAGAAATCGATTTATATGGCAGCTATATCCAAATCTGGACCGATCTGGGCCAAGTAGAAGAAGGATGTCGAAGGGCCTAACACAAGCAGCTATATCCAAATCCAGACCGATCAGGACCAAATTAAAGAAGGATGTCGAAAGGCCTAACACAACTCACTGTCCCAAAATTCAGCAAAATAAGATAATAAATGTGGCTTTTATCGACGTAAAGCCCTAAATCGGCGGATCGTTCAATATGGGGGCTATATCAATATATAGTCCGATATAGCCCATCTTCAAACTTAATCGGTTAATGGACAAAAAAGGATCAGTGCAAAGTTTCAGCTCAATATCTCTATTTTTATGCCCACCACCGAAGGATGGGGTATATGAATTTTGTTATTCCGTTTGCAACACATCGAAATATCCATTTCCGACCCTATAGAGATAAAAATTTTTGATCAGCGTAAAAATCTAAGACGATTTAGACATGTCCGTCCGTCTCTCCGTCTGTCTGTTGAAATCACGCTTCAGTCTACAAAAATAGAAATATTGAGCTGAAACTTTACACAAAACTTTGACCAAAACCAGGGTAAGTTCGAAGATGGGCTCTATCGGACTTTATCTTGATATAGCCCCCCCATATAGACCGATCCCCCGATTTAGGGTCTTAGGCCAACAAAACCACATTTATTATCCAATTTTGTTGAAATTTGGAACAGTGAGTTGTGTTAGGCCCTTCCACATTCTTCTTCAATTCGGCTCAGATCGGTCCAGATTTGCATATAGCTGCCACATAGACCGATCCTCCGATTTAGAGTCTTAGACCCAAAAAAAGGCGCATTTATTATCCGATTTTGTTGAAATTTGAAATAGTGAGTTGTGTTAGGCCCTTCCACATTCTTCGTCAATTTGGTCCGGATCGGTCCAGATTTGGACATAGCTGCCATATAGACCGATCCTCCGATTTTGGGTCTTAGGCCCATAAAAGCCACATTTATTATTCGATTTTGCTGAAATTTGGGACAATGAGTTGTCTAAGGCCCTTCGATATATTTCTATAATTTGGTCTCTGATCGGTCCAGATTTGGATATAGCTGTCATATAGACCGATCCCTTGATTTAATGTTTTGGTCCCAAAAAAGGCGCATTTATTGTCCGATGTCGCCGAAATTTGGGTCATACCAACTAGTCCGAACGGTTGAGATGTTTTTCAAAACGACACAACCAAAACGAGTTAATGAAGACATAGCAATAGAATAAGACTGTTCATACTAATTTTGTTGTTTATACCAATATATAGCCTTCTTTCAGGTTTTTTTTTAAATTTTTTTAATTGTTATATTTTGAACACTTAAACAATAAATACATTTTTAAAACCACATCAACTTGCATCCTCAGAAACGTATGGCATATGTCTTACAGCATTCGTGTGGCCGATGAGGACGAAACACCTGCTTGTTGTCAGAGTCAAGGTAGTCCTTGTAGTAAATAACATTCACAAGTTCCCATCCAAGTTGTTCCTTTATGCGAGCCGAGTAAAAACTGGTGCAATCGGCTGTCAATAGCTCGTAGCCCTTTACGATGGCCATTTCACGAGCAGCATTATAGAGGCGAGCTCCGATATTATTGCCCCGCATTTTGGCATCCACACAAGTGGTGATGACGTGCAGCACCTTTGTTACATTGTAGCGCTCGTAGACATTCGCATCTCGTTCAACCTTTGCCAGGAAATTTAAAATTGTACCCCATTTGGTGTTGCCAGCCGCATCGGCTTCTTTTTGCATGTGTTCCGCTTCATCGGGTCCCTTTGGTCCGCAAATGGAAAGACCAACTATTTCATCTGTTCCCTTGAGAACAGCCTTCAGACAAGTGCCATGGTCTATATTGGATAATAGAAATTCTTTGCCAACCAAGAGCTCATCTCTGGGTTCACTGCTGTACGTCAACGGCTCATCAGGAAAGAAGTAGGCACCCATTAAATCCCATGTCCTCTTACTATCCGCCTGGGTTATCACTTTGATTTCAATGTCATCTTCACTCAAGCAATGACTATGATTCGGAGCCATTATTTGTTTAGTATTAGAAACAAAGAGACCGAAAAGAAAAGCAGAAATAACACTGGTGCCGTTTAGAATGATCACTGAACTATTCTGAAATAAATGTCAGCATGAAATTGACCACTTCACTGGGATTCTATTCTGGTAAGACCTGTTGTTCAGCCAGCGAAGAGAGATTCATTAAAAATGCAAAATGAAAGCGGTAGCATAGCCATATTGCAAAATTAAAAATGCTAACTTAACGATTTGGCAAATCCATCGCACAATGGGAGAAACGAGCAAATTTGACAAATTTTAAATTGTGCAACGGTTGAGGCATTTCGAAATTATTCACAGTTGAGTCCGATCCGATCTGAACCATAATTAGGTAAGATCTTGAGAGGCTTGAAATAACCCACTGTTGTAAATTTCAGCGAAATCGGGTAATAAATAAAGCTTTAATGGCCCTCAGACCCTTTATCGGGAAATTGGTCTATATGGCAGCTATATCTAAATTAGCTCGATCAGAACCCTATTTAGGTCAGACGTTGGAAAGCTTAAAATAACCCACTGTTTTATATTTCAGCAAATTCGGGTAATAAATAAAGCTTTTATGACATTCAGAACCTTTATCGGGAGATCGGTCTATATGGCAGCTCTATCTAAATATGGACCGATCTAATCCATATTTAGGTCAGATGTCGGGAAGCTTAAAATAACCCATTTTTGCAAATTTCAACGAAATCGGATAATAAATAAGTCTTTTATAGTCTTCAGACCCGGAGAAGGCCACCGTAGTGCAGAGGTTAGTATGTCCGCATAGCATGACGCTGGACGCCTAGGTTCGAATCCTGGCGAGACTATCAGAAAAATTTTCAGCGGTGGTTTTCCCCTCTTATTGCTGGCAACATATGTGAGGTACTATGCCATGTTAAACTGCTCTCCAAAGAGATGTCGCACTGCGGCACGCCGTTCAGACTCGGCTATAAAAAGGAGACCCCTTAGCATTGAGCTTAAACTTGAATCGGACTGCATTCATTTGATATATGAGAAGTTTTCCCCTGTTCTTTAGTGGAATGTTTATGGGCAAAATTAGCAAATTAGTCTTCAGACCCTTTATCGGCAGTTCGGTCTTTATGGCAGCTATAGCTAAATAACATCCGATTTGAACCATATTTAGGTCAGTTATCGAGAAGCTTTAAACTACTCACTGTTTAAAATTTCAGCGAAATCGGATAAAAAATAAAGCATTTATGGACATTAGACCCTTTATCGGCAGATCGGTCTATATAGCAGCTATATCCAAATATGGTCCGATTTGACCAGACGGATGGACAGACACACGGATATCGTTAATTCGTCTTAGAATTTTACGACGATCCAAAGTATACATACCTTATAGGGTCCGAAATTGATATTTCGATGTGTTGCAAACGGAATGACCCCCTATCCTACGGTGGTGGGTATAAAAACACTTAGCAAAAAATTGCATTGCAACATTTTGATACCCTCCACCATAGGATGGAGGTATACTAATTTCGTCATTCTTTTTGTAACTCCCCGAAATATTCGTTTGAGACCCCATAAAGTATATATATTCTTGATCGTCATGACATTTTAAGTCGAACTAGCCATGTAGGTCCGTCTGCCCGTCCATCCGTCCGTCCGTCCGTCTGTCTGTCAAAATCACGCTAACTTTCGAAGAAATAAAGCTAGCCGCTTGAAATTTTGCACAAATACTTCTTATAGATGTAGGTCGGCTGGGATTGTAAATGGGCTGTATCGGTCCATGTTTTGATATAGCTGCCATATAAACCGATCTGGGGACTTGACTTCTTGAGCTTCTAGAGAGCGCAATTCCTATCCGATTTGGCTGAAATTTTTCATGAAGTATTTTATTCTTACTTTCAACAACTTTGTCAAATAAGGTTCAAATCGGTTCATAACCTGATATGACTGCCATATAAACTGATCTGGGATTTTGACTTCTTGAGCCTCCAGAGGTCGCAATTATTATTCGATTTGCCTAAAATTTTGTACTACGGATCCTCTCATGACCATCAACATACGTGTTTATTATGATCTGAATCGATCTATAGCCCGCTCCCATATAAATCGATCTCTCTATTTTACTTCTTGAGCCCCCAAAGGGCGCTATTCTTATTCGAATTGGCTGACATTTTACACAGTTCTCCAACATGTAATTTAATTGTGGTCCAAACCGGACCATATCTTGATATCGCTCTAATAGCAGAGCAAATCTTTTCTTATATCCTTTTTTTGCCTAAGAAGAGTTGCCGTGAAAAGAACTCGACAAATGCGATCCATTGTGGAGGGTATAGAAGATTCCGCCCGGCCAAACTTAGCACGCTTTTACTTCTTTTTAATTAATTTTATTTTAAATGCAATTTATAAAACAAAATCATCACAAATAACGAATTACGCCCCTCTTGGGATACGTTTAGCATATGTCTTACAGCACTCGTGTGGGAGATCAGGACAAAACTCCTGCTTGTTGTCGGAGGCGGATTGTCGGAGGCGGATTGTCGGAGGCGGATTGTCGGAGGCGGATTGTCGGAGGCTGCCAAAAACTCAATATCCTTTGCAATAGCCAGACACGGGCTGCATTATAGAGTCGAGCTCCGATATGGTAGCTCCTCATTTTGGCATTCACACAAGTGGTGATGAGGTGCAGCACCTTTGTTACATTGTAGCTCTAGTAGACATTCGCATCTCGCTCAAGCTTTGCCAGAAAATAAAAAATTTTACCCCATTTGGTTTTGCCAGCCGCATCAGCATCTTTTTGCATATGTTCCGCTTCTTCAGGGCCCTTTGGTCCACAAATACAGACGCCAACTATTCCATTGGTTGACTTAAGTACAGCCATCAGACATGTACCATGGTCTTTGTGGGCTTTGCCTACTAAAAGCTCATTCCTGGGTTCACTGCTGTATGCCAACGGCTCATCAGGAAAGAAATAAGTGCTCATCAAATCCCAGGTCTTCTTACTATCTGCCTCCGTGATCACTCTAATTTCAATGTCATCATCTTCACTCAAGGAATTATTTGGATTCGGAGTCATTACACTTTGTTATATGATAATAATCGTGAATAACTTAGGCGAAAAAATCTATTTCGGGAGCAAAATGTATATAACGTTTGGTATGAGCAGAGAACTACTATGAACTAGACATTAGCATGAATTTGACTAGACAGCTTAAAGTGGCTGATTAAAAATGCAAAATGAAAGCGAATAACGTTAAATATATTGCGAAATTGAAGAATTAAAATTTTATGATTTAGAAGACTCATGGCACATTGGGTGAGACATATCAGCTTATAGACTGATTTAGACCATATTTAACACGTATCTTAAAAGTCACACAAGAAGTTGTTGTGCAAAATGTCAGCTCAATCGGGTAATAATTGCTGCCTCTTGAGGCTCAAGAACTATAATCGGGAGATTGGTTTATATGGGAACTATATCAGGTTGTGACCCGATAAAGACCATACTTGGCATAGTTGTTGAATGTCGAATCAAACCACTTTATGCAAAATTTCAGCCAAATCGGTTAATATAAGCGCCCTCCAGCGGCTCTAGAAGGCAAGATCCGAGATCGATTTATATGGGAACTATATCAGGTAATAAACCGATGGAAGCTATATCAGGTTATGAACCGATAAGGGCCATACTGGGCACAGTTGTTGATAGTCTAACCAAAGCACTTCATTCAAAATTGCAACTAAACCAGAACCAATATAGACCATACTTGGCACAGTTATTGATGGTCTAACCAAAACACCTCATGCCAAATCGGGTAATAATTGCACCCTCTGGAGGCTGAAGAGAGCAAAATCAGCGATCGATTTATATGGGAACTATATCAGGTTATGAACCGATTTAAACTATTCTCGTCACAGTTAGAAGTCAAAATAAAACACTAGATGCAAAATTTCAGCCAAATCGTATAAGAATTGCGCCCTCTAGTGATTCAGCCAAATCGGGTAATAATTGTACCCTCTGGAGGCTGAAGAAAGCTAAATCAGCGATCGATTAATATGGGAACTATATCAGGTTATAAACCGATTTAGATCATTCGCGTCACAGCTAGAAGTCAAAATAAAACACTTGATGCAAAATTTCAGCCAAATCGTATAAGAATTGCGCCCTCTAGTGGTTCAAGAAGTCAAGATCCAAGATCGGTTTATGTGGCAACTATATTAGGTTATAGGCCGATTTGATCCAAATTTAGCGCAGTTGTTGGAAGTCATAACAAACAACAAAGCAGATGAGTATTGCGCCCTCTAGTGGCTCAAGAAGTCAAGACCCCAGGTCGGCTTATATGGCAGCTATATCAGATTATGAATCGATTTTAACAATACTTGGCACAGTTGTTAGAAGTGATACCAAAACACCACGTGCAAAATCTCTGCAAAATTGGATAAGAATTGCGTCCTTTAGATGCTCAAGAAGTCAAGACCCAAGATAGGTTTATATGGCAGCTATATCAAAACATGGACCGATTTGGCCCATTTACTGCCCATTCTATGGTGGAGGGTATACAAAATTATTTTAAGTCCAATCTTATAAACCATTAGAGATATTCCACACTTTTCAGCTTGTTTTTTGTAGATTGGCACGAGTTCTATCTTTTAAAAGTAATCCAGCCGATCGGTTTATAAATGACTGTTTAAAAAAAAAAAAAACAAAAATGAATTCATCAATTAGAGAGGAATTAAAAGACTTAGTTGATCCGAAAAAAAAAGAAATTAAGGTAAGTATACCAGAATAAAAATAAATAAATGAGTCTTAATATTCATCAACTTAATGCAGTAAAATGTTTCCAAAGTCTGGTTTTAAATGCAGATGAGTAATTGCAGATCGTTAGGAAGTGAGTTCTAGAGACGTATAGCGAATATGAACATATTCTATTCAGAAACAAGCCTCCAATAAATTTTGGGAATGATTTTTTTTACCTCTAATAGATCTGGCGAAATCAATGAATCCATACAGATATTGTGGTGCCTGCGTGTAGATCAGTTTATGCAGGAAAGTAAGCGATCTCAGGTACAACAAGTGCTGCAAGGAGACGCCAACAGGGATAAAGAGTATTCAGAGATGGAATCGCGCCGTCTCAAGCGAAATAAATAACGAGTAACGCTATTAAAAAAAGGCGTTTCGCTAACGTCTACTTACCAAGACGCAATAAGCAAACAACTCACAGCCGTAGAGAATGCCAGGAACAAGATAAGTCTTTGCCAAGAGAGATCTTACCGACTGAGTGGCGCAGAGAGCACGCAATTTTGAATATCCCTGACCAACGACAGAGTCGATATGATTACTCCAAGTCAGAGTGCTGTTAATAACCACGCCCAAGTTCTTTGCATGAGGAACGATTTCCAATCTAGAGTCGTTAATGAATATACCGACATCACATGAAAAACGAGACAGCCTGTTTCTGATAACAACACACTTGGACTTTAAAGGGTTGAGACACAGGCCATTGGCTTTCGCCCACGTGCTGACTCTTGACAGATCATGATTAAGCAGACGTGTGCTTTTAGCAATCTCATCCCTCGGACTTTCGATATATATTTGTACATCGTCAGCGTACATATGTATGTACCTCACAATAAGACAATTGACTCGCCAAGTCATTACTGTACAATGAAAAGAGAAGAGAGAAGTTCCCTGAGGAACACCTTTTGAAACAAGCAGAGGTGATGATACAGAAGACTTATAACTGACGAACTGAGTGCGGTGTGACAGGTACGACAAAATAAGACGAACGGACGTAGAAGAAAAATTGTAAAGATGTCTCATCTTATTACATAACAAGGAATGATCCACAGTGTCAAATGCCTTAGAATGATCAAGAAGAACAAGGAAATTCATCTTGTGATTCTCCAAATTGACCTTGATCCTCTCAGTAGCCTCTCAGTTATGCAGCTGTGGTTAGGTCGAAACCCGGACTGTCTCACATATGTAAAGGGTGATTTTTTTGAGGTTAGGATTTTCATGCATTAGTATTTGACAGATCACGTGGGATTTCAGACATGGTGTCAAAGAGAAAGATGCTCAGTATGCTTTGACATTTCATCATGAATAGACTTACTAACGAGCAACGCTTGCAAATCATTGAATTTTATTACCAAAATCAGTGTTCGGTTCGAAATGTGTTCATTCACCGTTCAGCGATGAGGCTCATTTCTGGTTGAATGGCTACGTAAATAAGCAAAATTGCCGCATTTGGAGTGAAGAGCAACCAGAAGCCGATCAAGAACTGCCCATGCATCCCGAAAAATGCACTGTTTGGTGTGGTATTTTTTCAAAGATGCTGTTGGACGCAACGTTACGGTGAATGAACACATTTCGAACCGAACACTGATTTTGGTAATAAAATTCAATGCTTTGCAAGCGTTGCTCGTTAGTAAGTCTATTCATGATGAAATGTCAAAGCATACTGAGCATCTTTCTCTTTGACACCATGTCTGAAATCCCACGTGATCTGTCAAATACTAATGCATGAAAATCCTAACCTCAAAAAAATCACCCTTTATAACAAAGAGTTCTCGTTGACAAAAGAAGACATTTGCAAATACAACAATTTCCCAAAGACCTTTGACAAGTAACAAAGAATCCCAATTGGTTTATATTCCTTGGCATGTTTCGACGCTAATGGAAAGTAACTCGTGGTCAAAATCCTATTGAAAACTTAGGTTACATGAAGAATAATAAGGGGGAGCAAGAGTCTTACAAATCTAGGATCAATGCCATCAGATCCGACAGCGTTAGACTTTACAGTCGCTACACACTCAAGGACATCGGCGGGACCAATACAGCATAAGCCAAAACCAGAGTCGTCATCGAGAGAGGGGAAGATATCGAAGCCATAGAAATTGGGATCTGTAGGACATTAACAAAGGCATCATTAAACCCATTGATGTCCAAGTTTGTTGAACATTTATTAGTATCCTTCCCAATTCTTATGTCTCGAATAACCTTCCACGTTCTCTTGGAGCCTATTGCAGAAGTAAAGCGTCTGTAATAAGTCTTTCTTCGCTATCTTAATCAACTTATTGACGTGGTCTCTTGCTGAGCGAAAGGCATCATGTTACTCATGCGTCCTGAAACGTCTCCATCTGCGATGCGACATATTCCTCTTGTGAATAGCCGAACGAATATCCCGGGAGAACCACGGTTTCGATCTAGGGGACACTTTTCTAGTCTTGAGGGGAACCGTAAGTAAGTTCCTGTTCCTGGTCCCGTAAAAATATGGAGTCTGAAATCCGGTATCTTATATCTCCGAGTGAAGAGCAGAAGCTTCGCCTTCCTTGGGTTGGTTCTCAACCCGTTTCTTGCTGCTCATTTACACTCCAT
This sequence comes from Stomoxys calcitrans, assembly GCF_963082655.1. Lineage (NCBI taxonomy): Eukaryota > Metazoa > Arthropoda > Insecta > Diptera > Muscidae > Stomoxys > Stomoxys calcitrans. The sequence continues at coordinate 267,169,990 of NC_081552.1, read as the reverse complement.
AGTGAACTTTCCATCTCTCGTTGATGCTAAAGTATCAAAAGGTCGGCTTTGCCTTAACCCCCTCCCTTTAACCAAACAAAACATGTATTGTTTTGATTTTCACCCACAGTGCCATGTTTAGCATCTTCATTAAACTTCCCTAAACTAGTTGCTACAAACGAATCAAAGAGTTGGATATACCGCAGTACTATTCGTACTTTGAATAGAAATATGGTTAAAAATAGAATACGGTCTTGAGGAGCAAGTTTTTAAGCCCAAATTGAATGGGACAAAATATTCGCATTCTAGTATAATTAATGGGGTGATTTAATTAAGCTACACTCAGAGAAATGTCTTGATATAGTAATGTCTGTATTCGAAACTTTAATAGCTTTCAAAGGAGTACAGCTTTATGCTAATTTTTATTTTTATTAGAAATGTAATCAGGCTTTTTTTATGTAATCAGGCATTTCACTAGAGTGGATAAAGAACTCCACATGAGTCAAACCGTACATTTTATTACAGTCGCAGTAGTGGCACAGGGTACAGTTGGTGCATCAGCTTTAAATTCCATATACATATACTTTGGTTTCGTAGTAAAGGGTGATTTTTTGCTATTATCTTTTCAGCAACACTGGTTAAACAGCTCACGCACTTTTCGTGTTTTTTTTTTACTATCAAACATCTTCAGTTTCGTCTATAATTTAACCATGAATCGTCTTACAAATGAACAGTGGTTGTAAATTATTGAACTTTGCTCTAAAAATGCGTATTCAGTTAAGAAAATTCATCGTCATCAAAATTGTGTTCAGTGACGAAGCTCAATGGGTACATAAATAAGCAACATTTTCGATTTTGGAGTGAAGATCAGCCAGTAGCATTGCAAGAGCTACCAATGCATCCAGAAAAAAAATCATAGTTTGGTGCGGTTTATGGGCTGGTGTCATCATTGGACCGTACTTCTTCAAAGATGATGCGAATCGTATCATAACTGTGAATGGTGAGCGCTATCGTGAGATGTTATCTAACTTTTTTTAGCCCAAAATGAAAGAGATTGACTTGCATGGGATGTGGTTTCAACACATGCTGTGGTGCACATGCCATACAGCACGCGTAACAGTGAACTTATTAAGAAGCGAGTTCGGTGAACATTTAATTTCACGTTCGCGACCGGTCAATTGACCGCCTTGATCGTGCATGTCTATAATGACAAGCCCGCTTCAACTGATGTACTGGAAGACAACATTGAACATTTATTCGTGAGATACCGGTCGAAATTTTGGAAAGAGTATGCCAAAATTGGATTAAGCAGATGGACCATTTGAGGCGCAGTCACGGTCAACATTCGCATGACCGTACTATCGATTCAAATAAAGATTTCATGCTTTTTTTCTGAATTATATTTGTTTTATTTTTTATACACACCACCGAAGGATGGGGGTATATTCATTTTGTCATTTCCGTTTGCAACACATAGAAATATTCATTTCCGACCCTATAAAGTAATTGCGGATTTTTCATATAGTCGGCGTTGACAACTTGTGACTCTGTAATTGCATTCTTTCTTCTGTCAGTTATCAGCTGTTACTTTTAGCTTGCTTTAGAAAAAAAGTGTAAAAAAAGTATATTTGATTAAAGTTCATTCTAAGTTTTATTAAAAATGCATTTACTTTCTTTTAAAAAATCCGCAATTACTTTTTGGGCAACCCAATGTATTTTTGATCAAGGTAAAAATCTAAGACGATGTAGATATTTATATCAGTCCGTCTCTCCGCCTGTCTGTTGAAATCACGCTACAGTCTTTAAAAATAGAGATATTGAGCTGAAACTTTGCACAGATTCTTTTTTGTCCAATAGCAGGTTAACTTCGAACTATATCTTGATATAGCCCCCATATAGACCGATCCTCCGATTTGCGATCTTAGGCCCATAAAAGCCACATTTATTATCCGATTTTGATGATATTTGGGACAGTGACTTATGTAAGGCCCTTCGACATCTTTCGTCAATTTTACCCAGATCGGTCCAGATTTGGATATAGCTGTCATAAAGACCAATGCTCCGATTTAGAGTCTTAGGCCCATAAAATCCACATTTATTGTTCGATGTCGTCGAAATTTGGGACAGTGAATTATGTTAGGCCCTTCTTCGTCTTTCTTCAATTTGATCGGTCAGATCAGTCCAGATTTGAATATAGCTGCCATATAGACCGATCTCTCGATTTAAGGTTTTGGGCCCATAGAAGGAGGATTTATTGTCCGATGTCGCCGAAATGTGGAACAGTGAGTTGCATTAGGCTCTTTGACAACTTTCTGAAATTTTGCCCAGATTGGACTAGATTTGGATATAGCTGTCATAAAAACCGATGCTCCTATTTAGGGTCTTAGGCCCATAAAATCCACATTTATTGTCCGATGTCGTCGAAATTTGGGACAGTGAATTATGTTAGGCCCTTCGACGTATTTTTTAAATTTGGCCCAGATCGGTCCAGATTTGAATATAGACCGATCTCTCGATTTAAGGATTTGTCGCCGAAATGTGGAACAGTGAGTTGCTTTTCGATATAGCTGCTATGTGGGCATAAATAATGCATTTTTCATCGGACTAAGACGAAAGGTGGTTTATATATACCCGAGATGGTGGGTATCCAAAGTTCGGCCCGGCCGAATTTAACGCCTTTTTACTTGTTTTTTTTTTAATAACTTTTCTATAGCTCTTAAAAAATCACACTATATTATAAATACCTATTTTTTGGATAAAACATTTGACACTCATGAACACTACGGCCCAAAGGGACTTTATTCCATTACGATTTCCAGATTTAGCATCTTGATTTCATGGAATTACGAAAGCCTGTCTAAATAAAGTCCAAGTCAGACTTTATTTGGATACATATGCCATCTAGACCGATCTCACAATTTTACATGTTGGCTCATAGAATACCATTTTTATACCCTCCACCATTGGATGGGGGTATATTAATTTGGTCATTCTGTTTGTAACACCTCGAAATATGCATCTAAAACCCCATAATATATATATATATATATCATTGATCGTCATGACATTTTAAATCGATCTAGCCCTATCCGTCCGTCTGTCCGCCAGTCGTAAAAAATTTCAGTCAAATCGGACGAGAACTGCGCCCTCTAGAGGCTCAAGAAGTCAAGACCAAAGATCGGTTCATATGGCAGCTATATAAAACATGGTCCGGTTTGGCCCATTTACAATCCCAGCAGACCTACACTAACAAATGGTATCTGTGCAAAATTTAAAGCGGCTAACCTTACACCTTCGAAAGTTTGCGTGCTTTCGACAGACAGACGGACGGACGGACGGACATAGCTAGATCGACTTAAAATGACATGACAATTAAGAATATATATACTTTACGGGGTCTTAGACGCATATTTCGAGGTGTTACAAACAGATTGACAAAATTGGTATACCTCCATCCTATGGTGGAGGGTATAAAAATATCCAACAGTAGCCGGCAGACAATTTGCAAATTAGGAAAATTTCCTTCTTTTTATAATGTTTGACATTTGACGATTCTTAACCAATAGAATTTGATTTTTTTATTTATGTATTACTTTTTAAAAATTTTAAGCTTATTACTAAAGCACACACACTAAAACACTTTGCTCATTTTGTTTATCAATTTGTAATGCTTAAGGCTACAAACAATCACTTCTTCACACTCCCCAAGATAAGATGTGTGACATCTTATCTTCAAATTCGAATGGCATACGTTGTACAGCTCTCATGTGGAGGATCGGGGCAAAACACCTGCTTGCCGTCCACATAGAAATCTTTGTAGGGAGCCACATTTATGCGGTCCCAGCCTAGATTTTCTTTTATGCGAGCCGAGTAGAAGCTGGTGCAGTCGGCTGTCAACAATTCGTAGCCCATCGATTTGGCCATTTCGAGTGCGGCATTATAGAGGCGAGCTCCCAGGTTCATGCCCCGCATTTTGACATCCACACATGTGGCCAGAACATGCAACACCTTGGTGACATTGTAGCGTTCGTAGACATTGGAATCCCTTTCGACCTTTGCCAGAAATTGTAAAATCTTGCCCCATTTGGTATTGCCCTCGGCATCGGCTGCTTTTTGCATGTGTTCAGCTTCATCGGGGCCCTTTGGGCCGGTCATGGTAAGACCCATTATTTCATCTGACCCCTTCAGAACGGCCATCAGACAGGTGCCATGTTCTATGTTGCTCATTACAAAGTCAACGCCCACCACCACCTCATCCTTGGGTTCGCTGCTGTTCGTCAACGGTTCATTGCCGAAAAAATAGAGCGACAAGAAGTCCAACACCCTCTTGTAGTCCTGCTGTGTGATCACTCGAATTTCAATGTCTTCCTCTTTAAGAGAACTATTTGGTGTGGGCACCATTTTGCGGAGGTTTTTATATTTCCAAATCAATTTTATGAGTAATATTAGGTAAAATATTTTCACTGGACTGCGGGCAACAACATACGAAATAAACGATCAACAATTCTATACTGAATTCATCATATTGCATTTGACCGTTAAAATGCTTAGATTAGAGAATGTTATCATTTGCCTTAAAAGTGTGCGAAAGGCGAGACATTTGAAATGCAAAGTGAAACCGTTTAACATGAAACGCATTGTAGCAATAATCGTTTCAACTGATAATACTGATTGCCGCCTGCCTCTTATCTAAAGTTGTCGAAATACTCAAATGTGCCATTGCATTGTGGTCACACTTGTATGGAAAAACGGTCCAAATATATATATTATTACAGGGCCAAGGTTATTAAAAAGGCGATTTTGTGGTACGTATACGGCCAAACGTATGAAGGGATTTTAATGACATTCACATCAATCGAAAGATATTTTTCCAGAAAAGCGACGAGTATATATGAAAATTAATTTTCCTTAAATGAAGGTCATGAAAATGAGGAATTAATTTTCAGTAAAATAAGAAGAAGCATAAATACAGAAAATTGTTGGTTTTTCTACCCACCACCAAAGGATGTGGGTATATTCGTTTTGTCATTCCGTTTGCAACATATCGAAATATCCATTTCCGACCATATAGAGTATATACTGATCAGCTCAAAAATCTAAGACGATCTAGCCATGTCCGTCCGTCTGTCCGCCTGTCTTTTGGAATCACGCTACAGTCTTTAAAAATAGAGAAATTGAGCTGAAACTTTGCACAGATTTTTTTTTTTTTTTTGTCCATAAGCAGGTTAAGTACGAAGATATATATATCGGACTATATCTTGATACAGCCCCCATATAGACCGATCCGCTGATTTAGGGCCTCAGACCCATAAAAGCCATATTTATTATCCAATTTTGCTGAAATTTGGGACAGTGAGTTGTGTGAGACCCTTCGACATCTTTTTTCAATTTGGCCCAGATCGATCCAGATTGGGATATTGCTGCCATATTGACCGATCCGCTGATTTAGGGTCTTAGGCCCATAAAAGCCACATTTATTACCCAATTTTGCTGAAATTTGGTATAGTGAGTTATGTTAGGCCACCCGACATCTTTCTTCAATATTGCTCAGATCGGCCCAGATTTGGATATAGCTGCCATATAGACCGATCTCTCGAGTTAAGATTTTGGGCCCATAAAAGGCGCATTTATTGTCGGATGTCGCTGAAATTTGGGCAGTGAGTTAAGTTAAGCCCCTCGACTTACTTTTGCATTATGGCACAGATCGGTCCAGTTTTGAATATAACTGCCATTTAGACCGATCTCTCGATTTAAGGTTTTGGGCCAATAAAAATCGCATTTATTGCCCGATGTCGCCGAAATTTGGGATACTGAGTTGTGTTGGGCTCTTCAACATTCCTCTTCAATTTGGCCCAAATCGGCCCAGATTTGGACATAGCTGTCATATAGACCGATATCTCGATTTAAAGTCTTGGCCCCATAAAAGGCGCATTTGTAATCCGATTTCACTGAAATTTTACAAAGTGACTTATTTTAGGCTTTTCGGCATCCATGTCGTATATGGTTCAGATGTTTTTTTTTTTTTAGATGACTACCAAAAAGACTAATATTTTATTTCCACAAAATTGAATAATGACTTGTACTTTTTAGTATTTGATCCAAATCAGAACATATTTCGATATAGCTGCTATGGGGCATAAGGTATGCATTTTTCACCGAATTTTGACGAAAGGTGGTTTACATATATACCCGAGGTGGTGGGTATCCAAAGTTCAGTACGGCCGAACTTAATGGCTTTTTACTTGTTTTCTAATGCATTTGTTATGGGTGTGAATGCAAAGGCATAGGTGGGAGTATTAGTGATGAGAGTAAGGGAAACAAACGGTGCGGGGTAAAGAATATCACTATTTAGGTGAGGGTGTTCTGGGGATGCCTGGCCCTACTTGGCATGTAGGTCAGCCAATTCTTTAAAGATCGGCTTTGGCGTGCATGGCATTTGGATTTTTTATGTTGTTGTTTGTATAAGTTTTGCAAGGCTTCACAACAATACAAACAAGTAAACATGCGTTAAGTTCGGCCGGGCGAACTTTGGATACCCACCACCTCAGGTATATATGAAAACCATCTTTTGTCTTAATCCGATGAAAAATTCATAATTTGTGACCCCATAGCAGCTATATCGAAATATGGTAGAACTTAGTCCAATTACGGCACAGACATTGCGTGGTCTAATAAGTACAAGTCATTGTTCAATTTGTAGAACAATTTGTAGAACAAAATATTGGTATTTGTAGCTTTATCCAAATATAGACCGATACTAACCATAAACAACAAGGATGCCGAAAAGCCTAACATAAGTCACTGTTTAAAATTTCAGCAATAACAAAACACCACATGCAAAATTTTAACCAAATCGGATGAGAATTGCGCGCTCTATTAGTTCAAGAAATCAAGATCCAAGATCGGCGTATATGACAGCTATACCAGATTATGAACCGATTTGAATCATACTTAGCACAGTTGTTGGAAGTGATACCAAAACACCACGTAAAAAATTTCAGTCAAATCGGATGAGAATTGCGCCCTCTAGAGGCTCAAGAAGTCAAGACTCAAGATCGGTTTATATGGCAGCTATATCAGGTTATGGACCGATTTGAACCATACTTAGTGCAGTTGTTGAAAAGGATACCAAAACACTACGTGCAAAATTTCAGTCAAATCGGATGAGAATTGCGCCCTCTAGAGGCTCAAGAAGTCAACACCCAAGATCGGTTTTTATGACAGCTATATCAAAACATGGACCGATTTGGCCCATTTACAATCCCAACCCACCTACACTAATAAGAAGCATTTGTGCAAAATTTCAAACGGCTAGCTTAACTCCTTCGAAAGTAAGCGTGCTTTCGACAGACGGATGGACGGACGGACGGACATGGCTAAATCGACTTAAAGACATGACGTATATATGTTATATATGTTATGGGGTCTCAGATTCATATTTCCAGGTGTTACAAACAGAATGACGAAATTAGTATACCCCCATCCCATGGTGGAGGGTATAATACAAGAATAAGAAGCAGAAACACAACAAATTGTTGTTGCTTTTTACTTAACAATCCATGAGTTGGTGTGTGAAACAAAAATGCGCGTCCACAAAATAAAAAAAAAAATAAATCACTTAAGAAATATATTTCATCAAAAATTCGAATTTTTCGAAGTGATTACGAATTAACTTTGGTTTTTCTCTACGAGGCTTAGTTAAGGAGATATGGCCATTTTGAGTTTTCGAAGAGAAAAATTATCTTTTCGGAAAATTTTCATCACAAATTCCAATTTTCCGAAGTGATCATGAATTAACCTTAGTTTTGCTCTACGAGGCTTAGTTAAGGAGATATGGTCATTTTAAGAGAAAAATTATCTTTTTGGAAAATTTTCATTACAAATTCCAATTTTCCGAAGTGATCACGAATTAACCTTAGTTTTGCACTGCGAGGTTTAGTTAAGGAGATATGGCCATTTTAAGCTTTGGAAGATCAAAATTATCTTTTTGGTCGATTTTAATCATAAATTCCAATTTTTCGAAATGATCACGAATTAACCTAAGTTTTGCTCTACGAGGCTTAGTTAAGGAGATATGGCCATTTTAAGTTTTGGAAGGGAAAATTTGACTTTTTGGTCGATTTTCATCTAAAAATTCCAATTTTTCGAAGCGATTACGAATTAACCTTAGTTTTTCTGTACGAGGCTTAGTTAAGGAGATATGGCCATTTTAAGTTTTGGAAGGGAAAAATTGACTTTCTGGTCGATTTTCATCAAAAATTGCAATTTTTCGAAGTGATCTCGAACTAACCTTAGTTTTGCTCTTCGAGGCTTAGTTAAGGAGATATGGCAATTTTAAGTTTTGGAAGGGAAAAATTAACTTTTTGGTCGATTTTCATAAAAAATTCGGATTTTTCAAAGTGATCACGAATTTACCTTAGTTTTGCTCTACGAGGCTTAGTTAAGGAGATATGGCCATTTTAAGTTTTGGAAGGGAAAAATTAACTTTTTGGTCGATTTTCATCAAAATTTCCAATTTTTCAAAGTGATCACGAATCAAGCTTAGTCTTTTTGCAAAATTTTCATCACAAATTCCAATTTTCCGAAGTGATCACGAATTAACCTTAGTTTTGCTCTACGAGGCTTAGTTAAGGAGATATGACCATTTTAAGTTTTGGAAGGGAAAAATTAACTTTTTGGTCGATTTTCATCTAAAATTCCAATTTTTCGAAGTGATCACGAACTAACCTTAGTTTTTCTGTACGAGGCTTAGTTAAGGAGATATTGCCACTTAAAGTTTTGGAAGGAAAAAATTAACTTTTTGGTCGATTTTCATCAAAAATTGCAATTTTTCGAAGTGATCACCAATTAACCTTATTTTTGCTTTACGAGGCTTAGTTAAGGAGATATGGCCATTTTGAGTTTTGAAAGGAAAAATTACCTTTTTGGTCAATTTTCATCAAAAATTCCTTTGTTTCAAAGTGATCACGAATTAACCTTAGTTTTGCTCTACGAGGCTTAGTTAAGGAGATATGGCCATTTTAATTTTGGAAGGGAAAAATAAACTTTTTGGTCGATTTTCACCAAAAATTCCAATATTTCAAAGTGATCACGAATTAACCTTAGTTTTGCTGTACGAGGCTTAGTTAAGGAGATATGGCCATTTTAAGTTTTGGATGGGAAAATCAAATTTTTGGTAGATTTTCATCAAAAATTCCAATTTTTCAAAGTGATCACGAATTAACCTTAGTTTTGCTTTACGAGGCTTAGTTAAGGAGGTATGGCCATTTTAAGTTTTGGAAGGGAAAAATTAACTTATTGGTCGATTTTTATCAAAAATTCTAATTTTTCGAAGTGATCACGAACTAACCTTAGTTTTGCTCTACGAGGCTTCGTTAAGGAGATATGACCATTTTAACTTTTGGAAGGGAAAAATTGATTTTTTGGCCAATTTTCATCAAAAATTCCAAGTTTTCGAAGTGATCACGAATTAATCTTAGTTTTGCTGTACAAGGCTTAGTTAAGGAGATATCACCATTTGATATTTTGGAATGGAAAAATTCAAGTTTAAAAGTATCCGTGGAAACGGAAGTTACAATTGTAAAAACCGTATGCCTCTTATTGAAATCTTCATGTTTATCTGGCGCAATAGAACCACAATGATTTACTTTCATTTATTAACTTCCCCCCTTCAACTTGGTGGCGTTCTCTGTTATGTCATAAACCTTGTACTTTGAATGTCAAGGTAACTTGTTATCTGCAAGAATAATTGACATGGTTGCAAAGATCAGACACCCATTATGAAATTGACGACGAAAGATGAAACAAAAATTCAAACTGATCTGGCAATGTTATCATTTAGTTGGTAATAGCTTTTCGGCAGAGCAATTGAGAGCGATGACCGACGATTTCTATGAATTTCAAGATTTCGATTAACACTGGAGCTCAAATTTAGAACTAAGTGGGATTATGCTTATTGTAAGAAGGGTCTTATAGAGTTTATCATTCCAAATATTATCGAGAAGTGAAATCGGATGATCTGCCTATATATAAGATAATGGCAACCGATATCAATGCTCCCACTTTACATTTGGTCTGCATTGCTATCATGTTTTGAATCGCGGAGCATGTGCATACCAAATATAGATGGGAGCAATGATATGGGTTGGGTAGTGTACCATTAACTTATATGTGCTATGTTCTAATGTGGTCTTATGTGGTCCTGCCACATTTGGCAGAGGGGAGGAAGGGGCTAGTTGGACACCCAATGACAATTTCGTCATTCAGTTTGTAACATCTAGAAATATGCGTTTAAGACCCCAACGTATGTTTTCCAACAACTGTTCTAAGCATGGTCTAAATCGTTTGATAACCTGATATAGCTGCGATATAAACTCATATCCCAAATTGACTCTCCAACCACAATTTATACACGAGTTGCCTGAAATTTTGGAGATGGTATATTTCTATGACTTCCATCTAACAGCCATGACAAGTTCGGTCCAAATCGGTCAATAACTTGAAATAGCTCATAGGGCTGCCTTTTCTACTTCGCGATTAGAGAAAACAAAATCAAATATTAATCATCGAAAATCGCTTGATAGCTTTTCAAATATAGATCTTAAGATCTATACACTTTTGCATGCATTTGAACAAATTGTCGAAGCACTTTTGCCACTCTGATTGAGGTACTTGTATCTTCAAAACATGCATTCTGAATACATCAACCGCTACTCCAGATGTCGAAATACATTGAGCTCTCATTTTATTTTTTACGTACGGGAATAAAAAGAACTCACTTGGTGGCAAGTCAGGACTATACGGCGGTTGACTCATCAAATCGATGTTTTGAATGCTCAAAAATGGAGTTCTTTCGTATTTTTGGAGTATTTCTCTTGACCAATCGACACGAGCCTGTTTTTGAGTGATTGACACATTGTGTGGGATCCAACGAGAACAAATTTTTTTGATGGTCAAACGGTTCATGCAATATTGAATGCTGGTCCAACTATTGCCTAAGGTTGCCTCAATCTCACGATAGGTCACAGGACAATCTTGCAACATCTGTTGTCCCACAGCATCAATGGTTTTTAGAAGAACAACTGATTTTGGAAGACCTTCGAGAAATTCGTTTTGTAGTGAACTACGACCTCGATTTAATTCACCACACCATCGATAAACACTGGATCGATTGATGGATCTTCATGGAATTATGTTGAGTTAATCCAAGTCGAAAATTGTCAAAAATAATAGCACGAAAATGTTCGCGATTTAATTCCATTTTTTGGAGGAGACTATGTTTTTAATTTACTGTAAACAACACAAATAGCGCTCGTATGTCAAAACGTTCTGAGTACTTATAACCAAAAAAATGTCATGCTTTACATTAGAGCTGTCAGTTGACAGATTGCAACACAAGGGTTGTCCAATCCCATTTCCATATTCTTACCATATAAAAAACAAACAAGTAAAAGCGAGCTAAGTTCGGCCTGGCCGAATCTTTTATATATCCTCCACCATGGATCACATTTGTCTCTTCTTAGGCAAAAAAAAGGATATAGGAAAAGATTTGCAGTTGTTTGAAGTCATAGCGAAACACGTCGTGCAAAATTTCAATCCAATCGGATAAGAATTGCGCCCTCTAGAGTCTAAAGAAGTCAAGACCCAAGATCGGTTTATATGACAGCTATATCAGGTTATAAACCGATTGTGTGCCGCAGTATGAGACCTCTTTGGAGTGAAGTTTTTATATGGCATAGTACCTCAGGAATGTTGCCAGATTTATGTAGAAAAAACCATAGCTGAACAGTTTTTTTTCTGATATTCTCGCCAGCATTCGAAGCCAGGCGTTCAGAGTCATAGGCGGTCATGCTTACCTCTGCGCTGCGGTGGCCTCAACATTGGCTGCAGCATATGTATGAAACAATTTTTCATCTTTTAGAAAAGTCGAATAAGACTTTTTATACCCTACACGACCACAGTGGTACAGGGTATTATAAGTTTGTGCATTTGTTTGCAACGCTCAGAAGGAGAAGAGCAAGACTGATAAGTATACCGATCTACTCAGAAGCACTTTCTGATTCAATTTAGTCATGTCCGTCTGTCTGTTCGTCCGTCCTTCCGTCCATGTATTTTTGTAATCAAAGTGCAGGTCGTATTTGTTATCCAATCATCACGAAATTTTGCATATATAACTTTTTTCGCCCAAGGACGAACGGTATTGATTTTGGTAAAAATCGGTTCAGATTTAGATATAGCTCCCATATATATGTATCGCCCGATTTGCACTTAAATCGCCGTAGTAGCTACAATTTTCAAACGATCTGCACAAAATTTGGCACGAATTGTTTCCTGGCTGATTTTAACATCTCTGCAAGATTTCATCAAAATCGGTTCAGATATAGATATAGCTCCCACATATATGTATCGACCGATTTGCACTTAAATGACCGTATTAACTACAATTTTCAACCGATTTTCACAAAATTTGGCACGGACTATTTTGTTACTGATTTTAACATATCCACAAAATTTCATCAAAATCGGTTCAGATTTAGATATAGCTACCATATAGATGTTTCAGCCGATTTCCACTTTAATGACCGTAGAAGCTACAATTTTCAACCGATCTGCACAAAATTTGGCACGGATTGTTTTCTGGCAGATATTAACATATGTGCGAAATTTCATCAAAATCGGTTCAGATTTAGATATAGCTACCATATAGATGTTTCAGCCGATTTCCACTTTAATGACCATAGAAGCTACAATTTTCAACCGATCTGCAGAAAATTTGGCACTGATTGGTTTGCTACTGATCTTAACGTATCTGCTAGATTTCATCAAAATCGGTTCAGACTTGGATGTAGCACCCTACCTTATTATCACCAGATTTGCACTTATTGTATATGGCCGTAGTAACAACAATTTTCAAACGATCTGTTTAATAGTCGGTTCAGATATAGCCCTCATATACATGTATATTTCAATATTGCCCGAATTTATAATTGTAGGGTAGGTGTAGGGTATTATATAGTCGGCTCCGCCCGACTTTTGCCTTTCCTTACTGGTTTCTTGCTGTATTTAAATAGATCCAGCGTGTCACAAAGGCACGCGACATAACTGGATTAATTTTTATACATAGTAAGAAGCTCACCCGCATATCGATAGACGAGTCTGCCCATATTTATTCAATCGTCTGTCCCATCAATAATAATGATAATAATGCAGTTTTAAACGTGTTAAACTTCAAAATTATTCATTACCAGAGTGTTTAGAATACAAACGATGAAGACTTGTTTTTACGCAGCATTTATGTTAATTAGCCAGTGCTTCGTGTGCAATAAACACGGCTTCTTGGTGACAAAAATTTTAAGTCAAATAAAATTCGGAATATACATTTGTGTCAAATGAATGGTAGAACCAGTTATAAATTAAGAAAAATAGCATCATTATGTTGTAGTTAATGTCGGAAAGTTTGTTTATTGTCATCGAAAGAAGACAGACTCACGTTTCACAATGGCAATTTCTATTGTTTTGGGTAAGCTACTTAAGTGAGTAGCAAGTCACAAGTTGTCCATTCCATCATTTTGAATATTATTTCGTATTCATTGAGTTTAGATTCAAAAATACTATTCTGGAGAAACATCACAAAATTTCTAGTGAGGTTTGGAAAATTTAATTTTTTTTTCTTTCCTAAATGGATATTGTTTATGTTGTTTTAGCAAATTTGATATAATATTGCTTATAGACTTATTCGCTGAGATCGAGTATGAATGTAGCGTCTTAAACAAATGAGAGCCGAGCAGCAGCACTTCCTTGTTCAATATGGTCCAGATAGGAAATTACTAGAATATAATTACCATATAGACTGATTGGGGACGATTTTCATTTTACTGTGTGGCCTTATTTCACTATTAAGGGGGCGCAAATGCATTCATTTTAATTTTAAAGCAACAAAATACATACTTTGTGCTATTCTCAAGTTAATGGGAAAGATATTGACTGCATCTATTTCTCATCAGGCTTCCTCATTGCTCTCTTCATGTCAACACGGATTCACAAAATCACGCTCAACCATAACAAATCTGTTATATGTTTTGTCAATGATGCTTTCAGGGGCAATAGACAGACTGATACCGTCTACACGGCTTTTAGTAAAGCATTCGATACACTTCTGATGCTGAAATTAGATTTATATGGTTTCAGTAATTCGGTGTTAAAATGGCTAAGTTCATATCTGATTGGCCGTACACAAAATGTGAAATTTCGTAATGAGATCTCTCAAAAACAATCATTGTTTCCTTCGGTGTATCCCAACTTAGCCATCTCTGCCCGATCTTGTTTTGTCTTTTTATTATACCCACCACCGAAGGATGGGGGTATATTCAGTTTTTAAGTCTGTTTGCAACACATCGAAATATACATTTCCGACCTTATAAAGTATATATATTCTTGATCAAGGTAAAAATCTAAGACGATCTAGACATTTCCGTCCGTATGTCAGTTGAAATCACGCTACAGTCTTTAAAAATAGAGATATTGTGCTGAAACTTTGCAAAGATTCTTTTTACGTCCATAAGTAGTTTAAGTTCAAAGATAGGCTATATCGGACTATATCTTGATATAGCCCCCATATAGACCGATCTGCCGATTTAGGGTCATAGGCCCATAAAAGCCACATTTATTGGGACAGTCAGTTGTTTTGGACCCTTCCTTCGTTAATTTGGCCTGGATCGGTCCAGATTTGGATATAGCTGCCATATAGACCGATCCTCCGATTTAGGGTCGTAGGCCCATAAAAGCCACATTTATTATTCGAGTTTGCCAAAATTTGGGACAGTAAGTTGTGTTGGGCCCTTCGGCATCTTTCTTCAATCTCGCCCAGATCGGTCCAGATTTGGATATAGCTGCCATATAGACCGATCCTCCGATTTAAGGTCTTAGAGCCATAAAAGCCACATTTATTATCCGGTCCAGATTTAGATATAGCTGTCATATAGGCCGATCCTCCGATTTAGGGTCTTAGGCCCATAAAAGCCACATTTATTATCTGATTTTGCTGAAACTTGGGACAGTGAGTTGTGTTAGGCCTTTCAACAACCTTCTTTAATTTGGCCCAGATCGGTCCAGATTTGGATATAAAGGGTGATTTTTTTGAGGTTAGGATTTTCATGCATTAGTATTTGACAGATCACGTGGGATTTCAGACATGGTGTCAAAGAGAAAGATGCTCAGTATGCTTTGACATTTCATCATGAATAGACTTACTAACGAGCAACGCTTGCAAATCATTGAATTTTATTACCAAAATCAGTGTTCGGTTCGAAATGTGTTCAAATTTTGACAAATTTTGTTCAGCGATGAGGCTCATTTCTGGTTGAATGGCTACGTAAATAAGCAAAATTGCCGCATTTGGAGTGAAGAGCAACCAGAAGCCGTTCAAGAACTGCCCATGCATCCCGAAAAATGCACTGTTTGGTGTGGTTTGTACGCTGGTGGAATCATTGGACCGTATTTTTTCAAAGATGCTGTTGGACGCAACGTTACGGTGAATGAACACATTTCGAACCGAACACTGATTTTGGTAATAAAATTCAATGATTTGCAAGCGTTGCTCGTTAGTAAGTCTATTCATGATGAAATGTCAAAGCATACTGAGCATCTTTCTCTTTGACACCATGTCTGAAATCCCACGTGATCTGTCAAATACTAATGCATGAAAATCCTAACCTCAAAAAAATCACCCTTTAGCTGCAATATAGACCGATCTTTGGATCTAAGGTTTAAGGCCCATAAAAGGCGCATTTATTGTCCGATGTCGCCTAAATTTGGGACAGTGAGTTGGGTTAGGCCCTTCAACATTCTTCTTCAATTTAGCCCAGATCAATCGAGAGTTGGATATAGCTGCCATACAGACCGATCTCTGGATTTAAGGTTTTGGGCCAACAAAAGGCGTATTTATTGTCCGATTTGGCCAAAATTTGGGACAGTGAGTTTTATTAGGCCTTTCTATATCTCTTCTAAATTTGGCCCACATCGGTCCAGATTTGGATAAAGCTGTCATATAGACCGATCTCTCGGTTTTAGGTTTTGGGGCCATAAAAGGCGCATTTATTGTCCGATGTCGCTGAAATTTGGGACAGTGGCTTATGTTAGGCCCTTCAACAGTCTCCTCAATTTGGCGCAGATTGGTCCAGATTTGGATATAGCTACCATATAGACCGATCCCTCGATTTAAGGTTCTGGGCCCATAAAAGGTGCATTTATTGTCCGATGTCGCCGATATTTGGGACAATGGTCGTGTTAGGCCCTTCAACATTCGTCTTCAATTTGGCGCAAATCGGTCCAGATTTGGATGAAGCTGCCGTATAGACCGATTTCTCGATTTAAGGTTTTGGCCGCATAAAAGTCACATTTAAAATCCGATTTAGTTGAATTTTGACTCATCCGTGTCGTCAATGATTCAGATGGTCTATATTTGGTGTATGGCTATCAAAAATACCAAAATTTTGTCCTACAAAATTGAACAATGACTTGTACTAATTAGTATTATACATTTTTCACCGGATTATGACGAAAGATGCTTTCCATATATACCCGAGGTGGTGGGTATCCGAAGTTCAGCCGGGCCAAACTTAACGCCTTTTCACTTGTTTATGTTGAATATATTTTTATACCCACCACCATAGGATGGGGCTGTACTAATCTAGTCATCCCATTTGTAATACCTCGAAATATTCATCTAAGACCACATAAAATATATAAATTCTTGATCATCTCGACGCTCTGAGTCGATCTAGCCATATCCTTCCGTTCGTCCCTGCGTCGAAATCACGATAGCGTTCGAATGCGTAAAGCTAGCCATTTGAAATTTCGCACAGGTACTTAATATTGATGTAGGTCATTGGAGATTGCAAATGGGCCATATCGGTTCAGATTTAAGTATAGCTATATAAACCGATCTCCCGATTTGACTTCTTGAGTCCTTACAAGCCGCAATTTTTGTCCAATTTGGCTGAAATTTTGTATGTGGTGTTCGGTTATGACCTCCAACGACTGTGTCAAGCACGGTCCAAATGGGTCTGTAACGTGATATAGCTCCCATATACACCGATCTCCCGATTTGACTTCTTGAGCCCCTGAAAGCCGAAATGTATATCCGATTTGTCTGAAATTTTGCATGCGGTGTTCTGTTAGAACTTAAAACAACTCTGTCATGAACGGTCCGAATCGGTCTATAACCTGATACCGCTCCCATATAAACCGATCTCCCGATTTGACTACTTGAGCCCATACAAGCCGCAATTTTTGTCCGATTTGGCTGAAATTTTGTATGTGGTGTTCTGTTATGACTTTCAACAACTGTGTCAAGTACGGCCGAAATCGGTTTATAACCTGATAAAGCTCCTGATGTAGACTCCATGGTGATGGTTTCCCAAGATTCGGCCCGTCCGAACATAGTACGCCTTTATTTGTTTCAACTCAACCTAGCCCAGTTATAGAATCGTACACATATTTGAAAAAGTTCAGTTTTTCTAGTATCGTATTTTGTTTTAAAAGCCTATAAGTGTTTAGATAGGCTGAATGACAAACAATCACAATCAATCATTGTTATCAGTTTTGTAAATAAAGTGCATTTTATCCGAGTACTTACATATCAGTTGTTTCATTGTAATTGTTAAATGATAAGAAGTTTAACTCAAAGAGTCAGTCAAAGAAATAACAAAGGCGATATCTATTTTTGTTCAATGCAAAGTAATGTGCATGGATAATAAGTGCTAGTTTAGTACAATGGCAATGTATTCTGAGAATGTTGACTACTACCATAGAAGATGAGGGGTTATTTGAATGATGGCAAAAACTTATGAAAGACCTACTGCAAGTGCCCGCAAGCTTTAGGATATGTAGAAGGTTTTTATACCCTCCACCATGGGTATGCCATGGGGGCATACTAATTTCGTCACTCTGTTTGTAACTCCTCGAAATATTCGTCTAAGACCCCATAAAGAATGTATATTCTTGATCGTCATGACATTTTAAGGCGATCTAGCTATGTCCGTCCGTCTGTCCGTCCATCCGTCCGTCTGTCTGTCGAAGTCACGTTAACTTTTGAAGCAGTAAAGCTAGCCGCTTGAAATTTTGCACAAATACTTTTTATTAGTGTAGGTCAGTTGGGATTTTTAATGGGCCAAATCGGTCCATGGTTTGATATAGCTGCCATATAAACCGATCTTGGGTCTTGACTTCTTGAGCCTCTAGAGGGCGGAATTCTCGTCCGATTTGACTGAAATTTTGCACGTGGTGTTTTGTTATGACTTCCAACAACTGTGCTGAATATGGTGTAAATTGGTCCATAATATGATATAGCTGTCATATAAACCGATCTGGGGTCTTGAGTTCTTAAGCGCCTAGAGGGCGAAATTTCTATCCGATTTGGCTGAAATTTTGCACGACGTGTTTTGTTATGACTTTCAACAACTGTGCCAAATAAGTTTAAAATCGGTTCATAACCTGATATAGCCACCATATAAACCGATCTTGAATTTTGGCTTCTTGAGCCACTAGATATAGCCCATCTTCAAACTTTAACTGCTTATGGACAAAAAAAAGTATCTGTGCAAAGTTTCAGCTCAATATCTATATTTTTAAAGACTGTAGCGTGATTTCAACAGACAGACGCACAGACGGACGGACATGGCTAGACCGTCCTAGATTTTTACGACGATCAAGAGTATATGCTTTATAGGATCACAAATGGATATTTCGATGTGTTGCAAACGGAATGACAAAATGAGTATACCCCCATCCTTCGGTGGTGGGTATAAAAATTAGTCGTAATTTATTTCTGAGAATGTAGACTCCTGCCACCGATAACAGCTTGAACGATGAACGATGGCAGAAGCTTACGAAAGACCTACCACAATATGCAACCAGACAGTGCCCACAAGCAAGCAGCAATGTGAATGATGTTTATATTCTAGAAAATTCGCCAGGTCTTATTGCGCAGAGGAATCTATCAGAATTGCATTTCTCTAAGTTCTACAACCCATTGCCTCATTTCTAAAGGCATTGTTATTTTAGCGAACGTGTATTCCAACTGAAAGCCATCTAAATTTCACTGATAAGAGAGTGTTGAAAGCGAAATGCAACAGCAGAACCAGAATTTCCCTCGCTTCCAATAAAAGCTCGCAATTGTCATCGACCATCAGTTGGCATTTAACATCTCAAAGCGCACATAACATTCTATTAGTCAATTGCGATTCCAATCCAAAGGCGCCGGTAGAAAAACTCAACGAAATGATCGAACTTAAGGTCGTTACGAAGCAGGATAGGCCACAAGTCGCGAAACTCTTAAGAAAATACTTCTATCCTGATGAACCCTTGACGGGCAACCTCGAACCTATTGGCACGGCCTCTCCCGCCGATGAGGAATTCATTTTGGACAACATACAACATGGCACCTGCGTTATGGCCATAGACAGGACAACGAATAAAGCAGTTGGAGTTTGTATTGCGGGACCGCAAAGAGCAAATGAGGCTGACCACCTGGCTCATGAAGCCAAAAAGGAGGGGAATACCAAATGGGGCAAGATATTGAGTCTCCTTGCCCGCATTGAATACGAAGCCAAAGTGGCTGAACGTTATAGTGTCCAACGCATTTTGTACATAGTTGGCACCTGTGTCGACTCGTCCATGAGGGGCAGAGATCTGGGAGGTCGTCTCTATAATGCAGTGCGTGATATAGGCAAGGCTAAAGGATATCAACTACTAAGGTCCGACTGCAGCAGTTTCTATTCAGCAAAAATCAAAGAGAAATTGGGATGGGACTGTATCAACACCGTTCACTATAAGGAATTTGTTGATGAGCACAATGTGCCTGTATTTAGCCCCCCTGCACCACATGTCAGCTGTAAATCCTATGCCCTGCGACTGTGATTTTTTTTAAACAAACTTTGTTTGCCCGTTCTGGCGAAGCTCATTGATATAAACATTTGTTCATTTTTTTTTCTTTGAGAATTTTGAAAGTGATGTTTTTGGAAATCGTTAGAATGTTCACCAGAAAATATTTACGAATGATTTTGTTATTTTTTTTATATACATTTTATTTGTAAGTGCTATTTTTAAAAATAATTTATTTATGTGCTAATAAAGCATAATTGTTAAATTTGAAAAACAAGCATTGAATTGTAATCTACTTATTACTTGTTAAAAATAAAATATCAAATATTAGCAATTAAAACATAAATTAAAAAAAAAAATTACAATAATGAGACTTATAAAAATAACTTTATAAAAATAAAAACATTATTATTTAAAACAAGTAAAAGCGTGCAAAGTCAGATATATCAGGTGTTGAAAGTCGTAACAGAACACCAAATGCTAAATATTAGCCAATTCGGACAAAAATTGCCGCTTATAAAGACTCAAGAAGTCAAATCGGGAAATCGGCTTTTATGGGAGCTATATCAGGTTATAGACCGACTAGAACCGTACTCGACAGAGTTGTAGGAATGTGTAACTCCGCACGCGAGATTTCAGCCAAATCGGCCAAAACTTGAGACTTGTAAGGGCTCAAGAATTTAAATCAAGAGATCGATTTATATGGAAGCTATATCCGGTTATAGACCGATTCGGACAGTACTTGACACAGTTGTTGGATGTCATAACGGAATACGACATGCAAAATTTCAGCCTTCTCGGACAAAAATTGCGGCTTGTAAGGACTCAAGAAGTCAAATCGAGAGATCGGTGTATATGGGAGCTATATCAGGATATGGACCGATTCGGACCGCACTTTGCACAGTTTTTTTAAGTCATAACTTAACACCACGTGCAAAATTTCAACCCAATCGAAGTCGAATCGGCAGATCGGTTCATATGGGAGCTATATCCGGTTATAGACCGATTCGGACCGTACTTGACACAGTTGTTGGAAGTCATAACGCAATATGACATGCAAAATTTCAACCCAATCGGACAAAAATTGCGGCTTCCATGGGCTCAAGAAGTCAAATCGAGAGATCGGTTTATATGGGAGCTATATCAGGTTATAGACCGTTTCGGACCGGACTTTGCACAATTGTTTTAAGTCATAACTGAACATCACGTGCAAAATTTCAGCCAAATCGAACAAAAATTGGGGCTTCCAGGGGCTCAAGTAGTCGAATCGGCAGATCGGCTTATATAGGAGACCAGTCTACATGGGAGATGTATCAGGTTATGAACTAATTTGGACTGTATTTGACAAGTTGTTGGAGGTCATAACAAAACATTACATGCTTAATTTCAACCAAATCGGACAAAAATTGTGGCCTGTATGGACTCATGAAGTCAAATCGGGCGATCGGTTTATAAGGGAACTATATCAGGTTATACACCGGTTTGAACCGTACTTAACACAGTTGTTGGAAGTCATAGCAAACCACTACATGCTAAATTTCAGGCAAATCAACCTAACATTAGGACTTGGAA
Organism: Stomoxys calcitrans; assembly: GCF_963082655.1. NCBI lineage: Eukaryota > Metazoa > Arthropoda > Insecta > Diptera > Muscidae > Stomoxys > Stomoxys calcitrans. Next base: position 267,148,558 of record NC_081552.1, on the reverse strand, counting down.
GGGCTCAAGAAGTCGAACCGGGAGATCGGTTTATATGGGAGCTATATCATAATCTGTATCGATATGGACATTTGCAAACCTCAACAACCTTCATCGATGTTAAGTATTTGAGCAAAATTTCACCCCCCCCCCCATCCTATGGTGGTGGGTATAATAAAATACAAATGTAAATGTGTGTCTCAGTGGATGTTTATATCACCACTTAGCGATCTCAGCCACATGTCGAAATGTATGCCAATGCATGGACAAAGTATCTTCTTTAGAGTAAAATTTCACATATTAAAAACAACTCTTCCAACATAATTTCTAAAAAATACATAAAGTAATCAAAACAAGTAAAAAGGCTTTAAGTTCGGCCGGGCCGAACTTTGGATACCCACCACCTCGGGTGTATATGTAAACCAACTTTCGTCATAATTCGGCGAAAAATGCATACCTTATGCCCCATAGCAGCTATATCGAAATATGTTTCGATTTGGACTAAATACTAATTAATACAAGTCATTGTCCAATTGTGTTGGTCTTTTTAGTAGCTATATCTAAAAATAAACAGATCTGAACCATATACGACACGGATGTCGAAAGGCCTGACATAAGTCACTGTGTCAAATTTCAGTGAAATCGGATTATAAATCCGCCTTTTATGGGGCCAAGACTTTAAATCAAGATATCGGTCTGTATGACAGCTATATCCAAATCTGGACCGATTTGGGCCAAGTTGCAGAAAAATGTCGAAGAGCCTAACACAACTCACGGTCCCAAATTTCGGCGACATTGGACAATAAATGCTTGTTTTGTGGGCCCAAAACCTTAAATCGAGAGATCGGTCTATATGGCAGCTATATTTAAATCTGGACCGATCTGAGCCAAATTGAAAAAAGATGTCGAAGCGCCTAAGACAACTCTCTGTCCCAGATTGTAGCAAAATCGGTTAATAAATGTGGCTTTTATGGGCCTAAGACTCTAAATCGGAGGATCGGTCTATATACCAATTATATCCAAATCTGAACCGATAGGAGCCAAATTGACGAAGAATGTCAAAGGACCTAACACAACTCAATGTCCCAAATTTCATCAAAATTGGATAATAAATGTGGCTTTTATGGGCCTAAGGCCCTAAATCGGCGGATCGGGCTATATGACAGCTATATCCAAATCTGAACCGATCTGGGCCAAATTACCGAAGGATGTCGAGTGGCCTAATACAACTCACTGTCTAAAATTTCATCAAAAACGGATTATAAATGTGGCTTTTATGGGCCTAAGACCCTAAATCGCGTGATTTCAACAGACAGACGGATGGACGGACATGGCTAGATCGTCTTAGATTTTTATGCTGATCAAGAATATATAAACTTTATAGAGTCGAAAATGGATATTTCGATGTGTTGCAAACGGAGTGGGTAGACAAATAAAATAAGATTTTTGTCAGCGGATTTTTGGACATAAAACGGCAGATTTAATTTTTGCTGATTTAGCTGACCGATTTATTTGCAACTACAGCAGCATCATGTTTGCTAAAATAGCAGTAATGTCTGCTTTCCCATTTTCAGCAGAACGCAATTCTTATACGATTTGACACCAAATTTTGCACCATGACTTACATGACCTCCATCATCCATCCCAAATATGATCTGAATTGGACCATAATTTGATATAGCTACGATATAAATCGATTTCCTGATTTTACTTCTTGAGCCAAAAATGTTTGTTCGAATTGACTGAAATTTTATTCTATGATTTCTACTATGACACCTGAACCAAATTTGTCCATTGCTTAATAAATCCCCCATATAAACCGATCGTTCGATTTTCTCTCTGAGCTTTTATTCTTAACCGATTTGACAGAAGATTTCTACGATAATTTATGCTGCGACCTCCAACATCTTTACCAATTTTTATACCCACCACCGTAGGATAGGGATATATTCATTTAGTCATTCCGTTTGCAACACATCGAACCTAAAAAGTATATATATTTCGGATAGTCGTAAAATTCGAAGACGATTTAACGATGTCCGTGTGTCTGTCCGTCCGTCTGTTGTAATCACTTTACAGGCTTCAAAAATTGAGATTATGAGCTGAAATTTGGCATAGATACGTCTTGAACGGGCCAAATCGGATCATATTTGGATATAGCTGCTATATGGACCGATTTTCCGATAAAGGGTCTAATGCCTATAAAAACCTAATTTTTCATCCAATTTGCTGAAATTTGAAACAGTGAGTATTTTAGGCCTCCCGATATCTGATCCAAATATGATTCAAATCGGACTATATTTAGATATAGCTGCCATATAAACCGATCTCCCGATAAAGGGTCTGGAGCCCAAAATAGTTGTTTAGAAGTTCAGAAATTTTGAATGGACTTTTTAAAAAGGTTTAACATTTTTAATTTAATGTCAGCAGACAGTGTTTGCTGATATCAGCAGACTAATTTTTCTGGATGTAGAAGCCTTAGTTCTTGCCCGATTTGGAAAATAGAAACTGAGTTAACAAGGGTAAGCTTTTTGCAGAATCCATGGTGGTGTGTCCTAGATTTCGTTCGACCGGACTTAGCATGCGTTTAATTAAACTTTTTCAGCTCTTTCGTTAGTTTATACCATTCCGTATCTCAAATTAGGGTACATTTATATTTATAATGTTATATCTTTAAAACTTCAGTTTAGATGTAACTCTTTCCATTTCATTTTGTAGTTCTTAGATGGAGCTGTCACATGTGCTCGATTAGCCTTCAAATAAGTATTCCACACACGCTTTGAATGAACTGAACTGTAAATGCAGCACGTTCATCAATCAATGGGAAGTAAAGGGTACGGCTGTAATGACATGCGACATGTGTGTGTGTGTGTGTGGAAGTACAAAAGGGTTTATGGCTTTTAAATTTTCTTAAGATTTTCCATAAGTTATACACTAATAGAAAAATTGATACCAAATCTGATTATTTCGGAACCAACGGTATTGATAGTGAAGCAATTCCTTATGTCATCAAAACAATAGCAACTTGCATGGATAAAATTTGAAATGAAAAATTCCGTATGGTATTAGATTTATTACCAAATAGTTATTGGTTTTAATACCAAACCGTGATGGCTTTAATACTATTCTAGTTGTAACTTGATCATTCCACAGCACAATGTTGTTTAGTTCGCTTGTGCATTGTAAAATAATTTCAAAAAATAAAGTTACATCTGGACAAACTCGCTTCGTTTTATTCAGCCATTGATTGAGTTTCCACCCCGACGGCAACACCATTCGTCTGGTTTTGGAGTAATACCAAATGGTATTTAAAGTAGTTGTCACTAAGATGAATAAAATAATACCAACAGGTATTTGCCAGGCACCATCTTTTCATCAGTGTACTCGAATGTAAGTGACACAAGTATGTACGGTGCCAAATGATGTTACACTTTGATACAATCATTTTATAGACTGCAATGCTGCTGCTGTCAGCTGTCAATAAGGCAGAAGCCAATGCTGCAACATGTCTTCTTGCTGACAGTTGCCGAATCAATGAACATGCTCGTACCATAACCACAGAGTATTGCGAAGGGGAAGGGTAATCATTATATTTGGGTTTTACTAAATAGTATTCCGTAATTTTTTTTGCAATATATCAAAATATTTATTCTAGATTGATCCCTTTGCAGTTGTGTCTTGGTTTCATAAAAAGGCTATGTTTCCTCCGATTTACCTTAAAATTGCAGCAGTCAGTTGTATTAAAACTACACAGAACAATCTGCCGATTAAGCGTCTCAGGGTGTGTGCCAATTGATAACAGTTCACTATAGTGAGAAAGTTTTCTTCACTGGTGACAGAAGTTTTCAATTCACTAAGCCAAACGGTAACTTTCTCACTTTGGAAAAACTTTGTATTCGTCAAAAATTCTTTGATTAATTCATCATTAAAGATCTTCCAAATTATCGTTTTTCACAAATGAAATTCCGTTGTCAAAAACTTCGTTTATGGTTAATTAAAATTTTTTCGGTGTGTATGTATAGAACAGCACGTTGTGCTACGTCATCATATTAAACACTTACACAAAAAAAAAAACATTCAACAAATGCTGACAAAGCTCTCTTAAAATTTCTTCCATCTGGCACACGAGTCTCTTCATAAATTAAAACATGCGATTATAGAATTTCTCTTTCTCTCGTTTCACGTCAACATGTGCTGTCTCCGCAGCATTTTGCTATGCCCACGTTTAGTATCATTCACGGTCTGGTCGCAGCAACAGCATTGCGTATCGCTCGTTCATCGGTCACTGACTGCTACACTGCCACTGCCTTTGCCGCTGACTGCGAGACAATATCATCATCTCTTAGCAAAACAGCTGGTCAATTATAGAGGTATTCGAAATATGACGTCGACTAATATGACAGACAACGATTACCGCATATGCCTCATCCAGCCAGACGATCGTCAGCGTGTTTTGGATTTTTGTCGTATCCACTACTACACCGAGGAACCTCTTACTGTGGGAACGACACCAAAGCAACAAGACAAAGCCGATGAAGATTTCAACATGTCCAACATTCAGCATGGCACCTGTCTGATGGCAGTACACGCCCAAAGCGAAGAGATTGTGGGGGCTGTTTTAGCGGGCCCCAAAGGTCCCGATGAGGCCGAACATATCTTTGAAGAGGCCGCCCAGGAAGGTGGCTCAAAGTGGGGTGTAATCCTCAAGTTCTTGGGTTATGTGGAACGCGACGCAAGCGTTTGCAAACGGTATGGTGTCGAAAGAGTTCTGCATGCGCATGTTCTGGGCGTAGATGGCAAAATGCGTGGCCACAACATTGGAGGCCGATTAATGAGCGAGCTGCAAAAGTTGGGAAAAAACTTGAATTATGCACTCTTAACGGCCGACTGTACCAGTTACTATTCGGCTAAATTGTGCGAGCGACTTGGTTGGGATTGTGTGAATGTTGCCTACTACAGAGATTATGTCGATGAAAACCAGCGGCCAATCATTACCCCCCCACCTCCCCATGAGTGTTGTAAGACATACGCTGTGCGGCTTTGACAAATTGTCCATCGATGGTGTTTCTCACTTTAAGCAGATATGAAATTTCCAAAAATCTTATCAAGAGTGCCATAGAAAACTCAAATGAAATAGAGCAGAAAATATATACTGAGAGAAAATTTTGTTGCTTAGAATTTCGTTGTGACAGCAAAGTGAGAAATACATGAAAACTGTTTTTAGTTATAAGATTCATGACTGTTATTTTTTACACCAACACAAGTACTCATTACAATTGCAATAAAATTTTTATATATAACCGAGTTATAGATTGAGCCAACCGTTTAAAATAAAATCAAGAAAGATCGTCCTAAGTTCGGCCGAGCCGATTTTTATATACCCTCCACCATGGATCGCATTTGTCAAGTTTTATGCGCGGTATCTCTTTTTAGGCAAACAAAGAATATTGAACAAGAACTGTTATGGTTCAAATCGGTCTATAACCTGATATAGCTGCCATATAAACCGATATTGGGTCTTGACTTCTTGAGCCTCTAGAGGGCGTAATTCTTATCCGATTGGAATGAAATTTTGCACGACGTGTTTTGTTACGATATCCAACAACTGTGCTAAGTATGGTTCAAATCGGTCCATAACCTGATATAGCTACCATATAAACAGATCTTGAATCTTGACTTCTTCAGCCTCTAGAGGGCGCAATTCTTATCCGAGTGGAATGAAATTTTGCACGACGTGTTTTGTTACGATATCCAACAACTGTGCTAAGTATGGTTCAAATCGGTCTATAACCTGAAATAGCTACCATATAAACCGATCTTGAATCTTGACTTCTTGAGCCACTAGAGGGCGCAATTCTTATCCGATTTGAATGAAATTTTGCACGACGTGTTTTTCTGTGATTTCCAACAAATGTGCCTAATTAGATTCAAATCGGTCAATAACTTGATATAGCTGCCGTATAAACCGATCTTGGGTCTCGACTTCTTGAACCTCTAGAGGGCGTAATTCTTATCCGATTGGAATGAAATTTTGCGCGAAGTATTTTGTTATGATACCCAATAACTGTGCCAAGTATGGTTTAAATCGGTCTATAACCTGATATAGCTGCCATATAAACCGATATTGGGTCTTGACTTCTTGAGCCTCTAGAGGGCGTAATTCTTATCCGATTGGAATGAAATTTTGAGCGAAGTATTTTGTTATGATATCCAACAACTGTGCCAAGTATGATTCAAATCGGTTCATAAGCTGATATAACTGTCATATAAACCGATCTTGGGTCTTGACTTTTTGAGCCTCTAGAGGGCGCAATTCTTATCCGATTGGGATGAAATTTTGCACGACGTGTTTTTCTGTGATTTCCAACAAATGTGCCTAATTAGATTCAAATCGGTCAATAACTTGATATAGCTGCCATATAAACCGATCTTGGGTCTCGACTTCTTGAACCTCTAGAGGGCGCAATTCTTATTCGATTGGAATGAAATTTTGCACGACGATTTCCAACAATTGTGCCAAGTATGGTTTAAAATTGGTTCATAACCTGACATATCTGCCGTATAAACCGATCTTGGGTCTTGACTTCTTGAGCCTCTAGAGGGCGCGATTATTATCCGATTTGCCTGAAATACGACGGATCCTCTCATGAATTATGGTCTGAATCGGTTCATAGCCTGATACAGCTCCCATATAAATCGATCTCTCTATTTTACTTCTTGAGCCCCCAAAGGGCGCAATTCTTATTCGAATTGGCTGACATTTAACACAGGTCTCCAACATATAATTTAATTGTGGTCCGAATCGGACCATATCTTGATATCGCTCTAATAGCAGAACAAATCTTTTCTTTTATCCTTTTTTTGCCTAAGAAGAGATGCCGGGAAAAGAACTCGACAAATTCAATCCATGGTGGCTATCACTTGCCGCACCGATTTTACAAAAGTGAGCTCGTAGTCCTATGTGTCGCATTATGATACCAATAGCTATACTGACCTGCTTAATGCTTCCTTTCAGTAATAGCCTCGTCTTTTCACGATCTGGATCCCCCATAGGATTTTCGCCGTCCTACCGACCGTTTCGCTGTACTACAATGTTGCATGCGCATTCGTCGCCCACTCCCTTAACTCGGACTGCATCGACCCGAAAGGCTTCGGTTTAACCAAGTTTATTGATGGCAGTCCTCTAGCCTTCAACTCCAAATCGTCTGCCCTTTCATTTCCCCTTACTGCGTTTTGGCCCGGCACCCAAACGATGCGGATTTTCCCATCCTCAGAGAATGCGTTAATCTACTTCTTACACTGGAAGACTGTTCGTGACCTTACCGCTAGAGATGGCTGAACAGTTCAAAATTCACCTATTCTGGGTGCCGGGCCAAAGAGATATCCCAGGGAATTGTAAAGCGGTCAAGGTAGCGAGACTAGGAACTACCTTACACATTCCCGGGACACTGAAATCTGTGGGTTTGCCTCTAGCGACATGTAAGCTAAGTTTTCAGAACCAGGCCCGAAGGGCAACGAATGATAGATGGACACAAATAAGGTGTTGTTAGCATTCCAAAACTATGTGGCCTCATCTAGACTTGAAGAGGTCTACTGCTTTGCTGTCATTGGCTAGAACAGACGTCTCAGTCATTGTGCCCGTCATGACAGGTCACTGTCTAATCGGAAAACATGCTGACAGACTGAAGGTTGTCAGTAACGACTTTTGCAGAAGCTGTGAGGACATCGAAGAAGAAGAGACTATAGAACACCATCTGTGTGTGTGTCCCGCACTAGCAGTTAGAAGGAATTGCACTTTAGATTCTCATTTCTTTGAGAACCTGTCTGATTTAGCCGATGTGAACATTCGCAAGTTATTGGCCTTTTTAAAGCGATCTGGTTGGTTCACTGAGGCGGCAGCCCTTGCCGATGAAGATCTCCATCGGGTCAATCCGGTACGTACAACCGGCTGCCATGGGTTCACTGGTAGGAACTAGAAGGCATCTTTCTTCTTCTGTTCCTGTGGTATCACAATGGACGAAAATGTCTAAGTGAGTCTGATGGCAGACTGCCACTTAAACCTAACCTAACCTAACTTATGTCCTCTAGAAGCTCAAGAAATCAAATCCCAAGATTGGTTTAAATCGCAGCTTTATCAAAACGTGGACCGATTTGGACCATTTACAATCCCAACCGACCTCCACGAATAATAAGTACTCCTTCGAAAGTTAGCGTGCTTTCGACAGACAGACGGACGGCCGGACATGGTAGATCGACTTAAAATGTCATGACGATCAAGAATATATATACTTTATGGGATCTTAGACGCATATTTTGAGGTGTTTCATATGGAATGACGAAATAAGTATACTTCCCCATCATATGGTGGTGGGTTTAAAAATAACAATAAGCGAGAAGAAGAAAAACATTGACCATCATTCTCATATATAAGATATAAGTTAAAAATGTATTATAAGCTGTTTACAACACCAAGGGCATGTATGAAAGGTTTTTTGTTATTTGTTATGGTTTAAACATATTAAGCATTATTTAGTTGCTTTCGCAACACAAGTATTAAATAACTCGATACTTGAGTTCATAGAAAAGGTTATGGTTTAAATAATAAATAAGTAACAAGTAAAAAGGCGTTAAGTTCGGCTGGGCCGAACTTTGGATGCCCACCACCTCGGGTATATATATGTAAACCACCTTTCGTCAAAATCTGGTGAAAATACATACCTTATGCCCCATAGCAGTTATACCGAAATGTGTTCCGATTTGGACCAAATACTTATAAGCACAAGACATTGTTCAATTGCGTATAACAAAATATTGGTCTATTTAGTACCGTTATCTAAAAATAAACCCATCTGAATCATATACGACGCGGATGTCAAAGACTAACATAAGTCACTGTGTAAAATTTCAGTGAAATTGAATTATAAATGCGCCTTTTAGGGGGCTAAGACTTTAAACCGAGATATTGGTCCACATGGCAGCTATATCCAAATCTGGACCGATCTGAGCCAAATTGAAGAAGAATTTCGAAGGGCCCAAAACAACTCACTGTCTCACGGCGACATCAATCAACAAATGCGCCTTGTATGGGCCTTAAACCTTAAATCGAGAGATCGGTCCATATGGCAGCTATATCCAAATCTGGACCGATTTGAGCCAAATTGAAGAAAGATATCGAAAGGCCTAACACAACTTACCGTCACAAATTTTGGCAAAATCGGACAATAAATGCACCTTTTATGGGCGCACGACCTTAAATCGAGAGATCGGTCCATATGGCAGCTATATCCAAATCTCATACGTTCTGGGCCAAATTGAACAAGTAAAAGCGTGCTAAGTTCGGTCGGGCCGAATTTTATATACCCCCCACCATGGATCGCATTTGTCGAGTTCTTTTCCCAGCATCTCTTTTTACGCAAACAAATGATATAAGAAAAGATTTGCTCTGCTATTAGAGCGAGCCGGTCCGGTTTGGACCACAATTAAATTTATAGGTTTGAGACCTGTGTAAAATGTCAGCCAATTCGAATAAGAATTGTGGCCTCAAGAAGTAATATAGAGAGATTGATTTATATAGGACCTGTATCGGGCTATAGACCGATTCAGACCATAATAAAAACGTATGTTAATGGCCATGAGAGAATCCGTCGTACAAAATTTCAGGCAAATCGGATAATAATTGCCACCTCTAGAGGCTCAAGAAGTCAAGATCCCAGATCGGTTTATATGACAGCTATATCAGGTTATGAACCGACTTGTACCTTATTTGACATAGTTGTTGAAAGTAACAATAAAAAACGTCTTGCAAAATTTCAGCCAAATCGGATAGGAATTGCGCCCTCTAGAAGCTCAAGAAGTCAAGTCCCCAGATCTGTTTATATGACAGCTATATCAGGTTATGAACCGATTTGAACCATACTTGGCACAGTTGTTGGATATTATAACAAAATACTACGTGCCAAAATTCATTCAAATTGGATAAGAACTGCGCACTCTAGAGGCTCAAGAAGTCAAGACCCAAGATCGGTTTATATGGCAGCTAAATCAGGTTAAGGACCGATTTCAACCATACTTGGCACAGTTGTTGAAAATCATAACAAAACACGTCGTGCAAAATTTCATTCCAATCGGATAAGAATTGCGCACTCTAGAGGCTCAAGAAGTCAAGACCCAAGATCGGTTTATATGGCAGCTATATCAGGTTATAAACCGATTTGAACCATACTTGGCACAGTTGTTGGATATCATAACAAAACACGTCGTGCAAAATTTCATTCCAATCGGATAAGAATTGCGCACTCTAGAGGTTCAAGAAGTCAAGACCCAAGATCGGTTTATATGGCAGCTATATCAAAACATGGACCGATATGGCCCATTTACAATACCAACCGACCTACACTAATAAGAAGTATTTGTGCAAAATTTCCATTGGCTAGCTTTACTCCTTCGGAAGTTAGCGTGCTTTCGACAGACAGACGGACGGATAGACGGACGGACATGGCTAGATCGACATAAAATTTCACGACGATCAAGAATATATATACTTTATGGGGTCTCCGACGAATATTTCGAGTAGTTACAATCAGAATGACGAAATTAGTATACCCCCCATCTTATGGTGGAGGGTATAATTAGGATGTCGAAGGGCCTAACACAACTCACTGTCCCAAATTTCAGCAAAATCGAATAATAAATATGGCTTTTATGGGCCTAAGACCCTAAATTGGCGGGTCGGGCTATATCAAGATATAGTCCGATATAGCCCATCTTCGAACTTAACCTGCTTATGGACAAAACAGTATCTGTGCAAAGTTTCAGCTTAATATCTATATTTTTAAAGACTGTAACGTGATTTCAACAGACAAACGGGCGGAAATACGGACGGACATGGCTAGATCGTCTAAGATTTTTACACTGATCAAGAATATATATACATTATAGAGTCGGAAACTGATATTTCGATGTGTTGCAAACGGAATGACAAATTGAATATACCCCCATCCTTCGGTGGTGGGTATAAAAACGTGTTAAGTTCAGCCGTGACGAACTTTGGATACCCACCCCCATGAGAATATTAATCATTCTGTTTTATTATAACTCCACTACCATACCCATCTTCTTCTTATATATAAAAATCAATTTTTGTTTGTTTGTAGATTTGTTAGTTTGTTTGTTTGTATGTTTGTGTGTTCCTTATGGACTCAGAAAGGGGGGGCGGACCCTCCCCCTTATCCTAATTTTCAGAAACGCCAGATCTCGGAGATGGGTGGTGCGATTTAAGCGAAATTTTGTGTGCTCTCATATAGTACCCTAAAAATAAAAATTTGGTATCCAAATTTCGGATGGGGTACCTAGGGGGGCTGCCCCACCCTAAAACCTACCAAACATATATTTAGACCAATCACGACAATATGGGACTCAAATGAAAGGTATTTAGGATAAGAAAACGTATCTGATAACAAATTGTCGGACCAAGTGCTAGGGGGACTACCCCAAGCCCCAAAACACCCCTAAATCGGACATATTTACCGACCATGGCAATATGGGACTCAAATGAAAGGTATTTGCAGTTACAATACGAATCTGATATCCAAATGTGGGACCACATTTCTGGGGATCCATCCCTTCCCCAAAACACCCCCCAAACAGGCCTTATTTACTAACCATGGGAATATGGGGCTTAAATAAATCGTATTTGAGTGTAGAATTAGAATCTGATATCCAAATATAGGACCAAGTGTTTGGGGTGCCGCCTCTCACCCAAAACATCCCCCATAAGGGGACAAATTTACGTCCATTGCAATATGGGGCTCAAATGAAAGGTCTTTGGGAGTAGAGCATGAATTTGATATCAATATTCGGGAAAAGTGTCTATTTGCTGACTATTGCAATATTAGGCTCAAATAGGAGGGTTTTTAAAGTGGAACACGAATCTGATATATATTTTGAAGACCAACTCACTGAGTGGCCGCCCATCACCCAAAACATCCCCCAAGCCAGTCATGTTTGCCGACTATGGAAATATGGGGCTCAAATTAAAGGTATGTGGGAGTAGACCACATATCTGATATCAACACTAGTGACCAATTAGTGGCCCGGGTCAGCTAGATTGGATATAACTATGCATGTGGCAGTGAAGTTATAATAGGATGATTAATATATACATGGTGGTGGGTATCCAAAGTTCGGTACAGCCACGTTTTTACTTGTTTTAATGTTCTTGCTTAGATGGCAACCTAATTATTATTCATTGATATTTTTGCAGTCAATGTATCCCACAAATTATACTTCCAGGGAGAAGCAACTACCCGCATTGCAAATTACTATGCGAATAATTTATTTCCTTCCTTACTTTGCAAATGAAAATGAAATCGTATAAATATTGAGTTAACACGGCCAAATCATGTTCAAAGTAGTATTTAGTTCCCCCAAAGTTGCTAGATAATTTAATTTAAATAAAGAAATTAACTAAAACTAATATAAAAACTTGACTTGGTAATAGCTTATTAAATTTGTTCTAAACTTCTGCTGCCATGTGTTCTGAAAGTCGTACGTCACCATGTCTTAGCCCTAAACCGAAGACCAATGATATTTGCATAAGAGCAATAACACGCGAAGACCGTCACGCTGTTTTAGAATTCCTTCGCAAGCACTACTACGGTGAAAGGGGTTATGTGGTTCGCGGCACAACATCCTGGTGGGACAACAGGCCTCATGAAGCATATATTTTGTCCAAAATGTATCAAGGCTATTGCCTATTGGCAGTAGATGTTGGCAACAATGCAATTTTGGGAGTTTCTATATCTGCACCCAAAGGCCCTGATGAGGCTGAACGATTAGCAGAATATGCATCAAAGGCGGGACCCACAAAATGGGGAGTAATACTCAAGTTATGGGAACGTGCAGAGCGACAGTCTAATGTCTTTAAACGACATGGCGTTAAAAAAGTTCTTCATATGTATGTTTTGGCTGTGGATAAGAGTACTCGAGGTGAAAATATTGGTGCAAGACTGTTGTCTGATCTGATACTGTTGGGGAAAAGGTTGAATTATGAATTGCTAACAGGCGACTGTACCAGCCACTATTCATCAATAATGGCCCAACACTTTGGAGAATGTGTAAATGTGATCCGCTTCAAAGATTTCGTCGATGACAAAGGGCAGCCATTGTTCGAGGCAGTATCTCCAAATGACTACTGCAAAACATATGCTGCAACGTTAGTTAAATCGAAAATTTAAACAAAAGACCAAAGCTGAAAAATAAATGTTTATTATTACAGACTAGGAATTGAATTTTCATTTAACATAAACAAGTTAACAAAAAGTCATTAAAATCGGCCAGTTCCAAGGTTCTACATGGGGACATGAGTTTCTTGGGGCTGGCAAGGGCAAACGAAAAACTTAACAAATGCATTGAGAATGACGCCACTACATACAATGGCAAGAAGTCCCATCAATCCTATGGCAGCCGGTTGCATATACCGAATGGACCCGATGCAGTCCTTCAGCGGCAAGAGCTGCAGACTCAGTAACATAACTAAGCTAACGAATGGCGAATGAAGTCACAACATACATGACTTCGTCAAATATAATTGGTTGATGTTTTTATACCCACCACCGAACGATGGGGATATATTCATTTTGTCATTCCGTTTGCAAAACATCAAAATATCCACTTCCGACCCTATAAAGTATATATATTCTTGATCAGCGTACAAATCTAATCGATCGATTTAGACATGTCCGTCCGTCTGTCTGTCGAAATCACGCTACAGTCTTAAAAAATAGAGATATTGAGCTGAAACTTTGCACAAATTCTTTTTTTGTCCATAAGCAGGTTAAGTTCGAAGATGGGCTATATCGGACTATATCTTGATATAGCCCCCATATAAACCGATCGGCTGATTTAGGGTCTTAGGCCCATAAAAGCCGCATTTATTATCCGATTTTGCTGAAATTTAAGACTGTGAGTTGTGTTAGGCCCTTCGGCATCCTTCTTCGATTTGGCCCAGATCGGTTCAGATTTGGTTATAGCCGCCGATCCTCCGATTTAGGGTCTTAGGCCCATAAAAGCCTCATTTATTATCCGATTTTGCTGAAAGTTGGAACAGTGAGTTATGTTGTTTCGACATCTTTCTTCAATGTGGCCCTGATCGGTCCATATTTGGATATAGCTGTCATATAGACCGATCCTCTGATTTAGGGTCTTAGGCCCATCAAAGCCACATTTATTATCCGATTTTGCTGAAATTTGGGGCATCAAATAGAGAAAGATAAAGAATTTTTTAAGTATCATCAAAACAAACTGGTAGTGGTACTTAATAAAGTACCCGGTACTTAATAAAGTACACGGTACTTGATAAAGTAACTGGTACTTAATAAAATACCTGGTGCTTAATAAAGTACCAGGTCCTTAATAAAGTACGTGGTACTTAATAAAGTACCTGGTACTTAATAAAGTACCTGGTACTTAATAAAGCACCTGGTACTTAATAAAGTACCTGGTACTTAATAAAGTACCTGGTACTTAATAAAGCACCTGGTACTTAATAAATTATCTGGTACTTAAAAAACTACCTGGTACTTAATAAAGTACCTGGTACTTAATAAAGTACCTGGTACTTAATAAAGTACCTGGTACTTAATAAAGTACCTGGTATTTTATTAAGTACCTGGTACGTTAATAAGTACGAAGTACTTTATTAAGTACCACTACCTGTTTGGTTCGGTAAGTTATGCGTTCTAAAAATTTAAAACCTTGAAAAAAATCTGTCAGGGATTTCATGATACTTACAAAATCCCTTATCTTTCTTTATTTGATGCCCCTTAGCTGGTTCGAGTCTGACACCGCATAGCGACCTTGCACACGCTGTCATTTGCCGCACAAGTGTCCCATGTCGATACCGAAATTCATACTGATATACTCCTTACTTCCCTCCAGTATTAGCTTCGTTTTTTCACTACCGAAGAAAGAACAAGTAGAAGCGTGTTAAGTTCGGCCGCGCCAAATCTTATATACCCACCACCATGGATCGCATTTGTCGAGGTCTTTCCCGGTATCTCTTCTTAGACAAATTGAATGTTGGAGACCACAGTAGAAGTCTATGTGTAAAATTTCAGTCAAATCGAATAAGAATTTTGCCTTTTAGGGGCTCATGAAGTAAAATAGGGAGATCGGTTTATATGGGAGCCGTATCAGGCTAAAGACCGATTCAAACACGTATGTTGCAGGTCGTGTGAGCAGCCTTTGTACAAAATTTCAGCCAAATCGGATAATAATTACGCCTTCTTGAGGCTCAAGAAGTCAAGATCATAGATCGGTATATAAGGCAGCTATATCTGGTTATGGAACTACTAGAATCATATTTGCCACAGTTGTGGGAAGTCATAACAAAACACCTCATTCAAAATTTCAGCCAAATTGGATAGGAATTGCGCCCTCTAGTCGGTCAAGAAGTCAAGACCCGAGATCGGTTTTTATGACAGCTATATCAGGTTATGCAACAATTTAAACCATACTTGGCACAGTTATTGAAAGTCATAACGAAATACGTCATGCGAAATTTCAGCCAAATCGGATAGAAATTGCGCCATCCAGAGGCTCAAGAATGAGCCAAATCGGATAATAACTACGACCTCTTGAGGCTCAATAAGTCAAGATCCCAGATCGGTTTATATTGCAGCTATATCTGGTTATGGAACTATTTGAACTATATTTGGCTCAGTTGTTGGAAGTCATATCAAAACACCTCATGCAAAATTTCACCCAAATTGGATAGGAATTGCGCCCTCTAGTCGGTCAAGATATAGCTGTCATATAAACCAGATCGGTTTATATGACAGCTATATCAGGTTATGGACCAATTTAAACCATACTTGGCACAGTTTTTGAAAGTCATAACGAAATACGTCATGCGAAATTTCAGCCAAATCGGATAGAAATTGCGCCCTCTAGAGGCTTAAGAATGAGCCAAATCGTATGATAACTACGCCCTTTTGAGGCTCAATAATTCAAGATCCCAGATCGGTTTATATGGCAGCTATATCTGGTTATGGAACTATTTGAACTATATTTGGCTCAGTTGTTGGAAGTCATATCAAAACACCTCATGCAAAATTTCACCCAAATTGGATAGGAATTGCGCCCTCTAGTCGGTCAAGATATAGCTGTCATATAAACCAGATCGGTTTATATGACAGCTATACGTCATACGAAATTTCAGCCAAATCGGATAGAAATTGCGCCCTCTAGATGCTCAAAAATTCAAGATACCAGATCGGTTTTTATGACAGCTATATCAGGTTATGGACGGATTAATATCAATATTGGCACAGCTGTTGGAAATCATAATAAAACACCTCATGCAAAATTTCAGCCAAATCGGATAAGAATTGCGTCCTCTATTGGCTCAAAAAGTCAAGACTCCAAATCGGTTTACATGACAGCTATATCTAAACATGGACCGATATGGCCCATTTACAATCCCAACCAACCTACACTAATAAAAAGTATTTGTGCAAAATTTCAAGCGGATAGCTTTACTTCTTCGAAAGTTAGCGTGATTTCGACAGACTGGCGGACGGACAAACGGACGGACATGGCTAGATCGACTTAAAATGTCATAACGATCAAGAATTTATATGCACTGTGGGGTCCTAGAGAAATATTTCGAGGAGTTACAAACAGATTGGCGAAATTAGTATACCCCCATCCTATGGTGAAGGGTTTAAAAGGAAAAGAACCAGCTCACTGCACCACAGCGTAAAATGCGCATTAACTAGGATTGCGTCGCCCTGAAAGGCTTCTCATTCACCAAGTCTACCGGTGACAGCCCTCATACCTAAATTATCTGCCCTCTAGTTTCCTTTACTCCACTATGGCCCGGCATCTAAACCATGCGAATCATTCTATTCTCAGAGGCGTTAATATCCTTCGTACACTCCAAGACCGCCCGTGATTTTATTATTCTAGTTGTTGAAGACCTAACGGCCGACTTTCTGTCCGCACAAATATTCACACTCGACGTCCTCGCTGTTATACTACACCACCTAACGAATTTTGGAATCACCGACATTTCCGCCTGCAGGAATGTGTTATGAATGTCGGGAACATATCTCTGTCCCTGGATTCTCAACGCAGACCCGTTTCGTCCTGATGGCAAAACATAAGTTCCGCTATACTGCTGGTAACAGTGTCTCTCACTCAAGTCTCAAGTGTCGTCACAGGCATGCGGTCCGAAACCTCTCCTGATCCATCTTACCTTCCCCCTCCCATCAACTTAAGTCTCATATACACATGGCTACATCATACTGAATCTGTTTGTCTATGGTTTGGAGATTGAATACCAGTGCCCTAGTAGCAGATTCGCAGGTTTGTACTTCCACTCTATCGCTGTTCACGAAACTACTGAGGCGTTAGTTTGTATTGTCCTATTTACGCCTCTACAGATCCAGTGGTCTATCTTCTTTCTCCTTCACTCTGTTCAGTTTCCAATCCAAGATCCCGCCCAAGTACAAACCGTGGCGGATATCGGCATCGTTCTGTTGAGGAAACGTTCCGCCTCGAGTTGGGCCACATTCACCAACCTCCTTTGCCAGGAGCCTTTGTGTAATTTTTTTTTCTGGGCACAAGAGAGGGAATTTTTGACTTTGCAATTGAAATTTCATAGACCATGACGTTTTCGCACAGTTCAAAACAATTTACCAAACTGTTTTTCTGTGGCAACATTCAAGGTGCAAATTCATTGTGGCAAGTATTTGATTTATAAGCGCGAAATAGTTTCACACCTGAATTATAGCAATTTTCGGTACACTGAAATTAAGTTTATTTCGTTATTTTAATGAGTCTATGAATGAGGCACAGAATACTGGGGGGCTATGGTCGGTGGGCATGAACAAGAAGCATTGCAGAATGAATGCAACTGCCGTTAGTAGCATTGGGGGATATATAAGAGAACAACATTTTAAAGCCTTTGTTGTTGGCTATACAAAAAACGAACAAAATAACGAACCAGGTAAAGTATGCGGAAAACTTTTTCCCTCAACCACTGAGAGTTGGCCCGGCATACACCTAGGGAAACAATTGCAAAGAGTGCCACAAAGCACTTTTCAAAGGCAATGGACGGACAGGCTAGACCAAATAGGTAAACAAGAAAAATAAAAGCAACAGTTAAAGGACTATGGTTGGTATGTTGACCAAGTACATTGTCGGCAGCAGAAAAGTGGCCCCAGTGATTACGAATACAATTTTTATTTAAATTACCACATAAATTTAAGAAAAAAATTCTCAACATTCGATATGAAATTATTTTAAACTGCACACACACACACACAGAATCGCAAAAATGTACATAAAACACCACCGTCCATGCATGACTCCTGAAAGTATGCAATTTTCTGTTAACCAAATAACGGAGTGTTGTGGTATGTGTTGAGTGTGTGTGTGTGTGAGCAAAGAGTTAAGTGCTTCTCTCATCATTATCAACACGAAAACGCCAAAGGGAAAATATTTATTGTGCGATAAATAATGCGGCAACCAATTTTTAAATTAAACACCAACCGACAGGAGGTGTTCACCGCCAGAGTCAACCATCAACGTAACCCCAAACCCAAAGCCGGCAACTGCAACAGACAAAACAACCGAAAATTAAAGAATAAAAATGTTGAAAAAAAAGTTGAAATAAACTGCCTATCCAGTGAAATATATGTATCGCAATGGGTTAGGCATTCGCATCGAATGCAAGATACTTTACAAGGGTACATAAAATGTAGTGAATTGAACATGTGCTTATACCAAATCTGGCAAGTGATAGCATGTGTAGAGCATTTGGGGAAGATGATGAGACGTTGGAGCATTTCTTATGTCATTACCCGGCTTTCGCGGCTAACAGACACCGATACTTAGGTGGAGACACGATACCAGACATGAGCCAATTTAGGGGCGTGGCATGGAAAACAATTAAGGATTTTGTAAGTAGCACGGAATTCCTAACTTAGATTTTCTTTTTCGAGGTTACTTTTTTTAGTTTTGGCTTAGGTTTATGTCTATAGTGGCATGGGGCACATTTATATCTGCACCCTCTTTTCAACCTAACCTATACCAAATCTTAAATGCCATTTATACATCGTTTGAACTTTAGAGCATCCTAATCACTTGCGATACAAATTAGTCTAGTTTTGATCAGGACTATATGGCGACTTAATCATTCGGAGAGGTTATTTCCTCTCCCACTCATGATTCAAACGCCTTTTAACATGTCAGGTGCCCCGGTAACCGAGTTGGTAGCGTGCTCGGATTGTCAGTGCGGAGGTCGTGAGTTCGATTTCCACCAGAGGCCTTGGTTTGTCGCTACTATGGTATTACAATGGACTAAAAATTGTCTAAGTGAGTCTGTAAAGGACTGGCACTCTTACCTAATCTATTAGCATGTCTTATGTATTGGGTTGCCCAAAAAGTAATTGCGGATTTTTTAAAAGAAAGTGAATGCATTTTTAATAAAACTTAGAATGAACTTTAATCATATATACTTTTTTACACTTTTTTTTTCTAAAGCAAGCTAAAAGTAACAGCTGATAACTGACAGAAGAAAGAATGCAATTACAGAGTCACAAGCTGTGAAAAAATTTGTCAACGCCGACTATAGGAAAAATCCGCAATTACTTTTTGGGCAACCCAATATTAAACAGCTGGGCTAGCAAAACATCGACTTCTACTACCTTAGTGTGTTTCTTTCATTACCATTCGATATTATTAGTGAAGCAACCCCTTGTCAAAACAATTCCGCCTGGTATGGGTACACTTTAAAACGATTAGTACCGTTTGGTATTAGATTTATTACCAAACAAGAATTACTCTAGCATCAAACAGTTATTAGATTTAGTACCAATTCGAGTTTGTTTTAATACCATTCTGGTAATCACCTGAACATTTCACCTTTTTAGGAGGTGGTAAATACAAAGAAAAATTAAAAGCGTACTATTTTCGGCCGAGCCGAATATTAGATACTTTTCACCATGGATCGCGTTTGTCAAGTTCTTTGAATGGTACTATAAAAGTACTATCAGTGGAGCGATCGGGACAATATGGGATTCAAATGAAAGGTATTCAAGAGTAGAGTACGAATTTCATAATAAAAGTTGGGTCCAAGTACCTGGGAGCCCTCCAGCCCCAAAACCCCTTAAAATAGATTTATTTGGCGATCATGCCAATATGGGACTCAAATGAAAGGTATTCGGGAGTAGATTTCAAATATGGTCAGGAAGTACAAATAGGCTTTATAATTTATTGATAACGGAGGGGGACGGACCCTCCGCCGTTACCCTAAAAACACCACCCAAAATAAAAAGTGGACCGATAAGGACAATATGGGTATCAAATGAAAAGTATGCGGGAGTAGATAACGAATCTGGCATACAAATTCATGTCGAAGTATAGGGCGTCACCCCAGCCCCAGTGTAACTCCCAAAATGGGCTCCTTAGCCAATCAGGGATATATGGGAATCGGTTTGTTTGTTCCGTATAGACTGAATAACGGCAGAACCGATTTTCTCGAAATTCTCGCATATTATTTAGGTTGGTCTGGAAGGAAACATAGGCTATATAATTTTTCGATATCGTAAGGGGGACGGACCCTCCCCCTTATGCACACAACCCAAAATCAAAAGTTGACCGATCGGTACAATATAGGTATCAAAAGAAAGGTATTGGAGAGTAGAATACGAATATGGTATTAAAATTTGAGTCTAAGTACCGGTCGGGCCGCCCTAATCCCAAAACTCCCACAAAACAGACATATTGGACGTTCATTTCAATATGGGGCACAAATGAAAGGTATCCGAGAGTAGATTTCGAATCTTGCATACAAAATCAGGTTGAAGTATAGGGGGTCACGCCACCCTCACCACCCTTGACTGAACCGATTTTATTAAAATTTTCATAGATTGCGCACGTTTGTCCGGAAGGAAATATAGCCAAAAAATTTTTAGATATCGGATAGAGGCGGACCCTTCTCCTTACCCCAAAAACGCCACCCATATCAATGATGGGCACAATAAGGGTATTAAATGAAAGGTATTGGAGACCGGAAAACGAATATGGTTAAAAATTTGAGTCTAAGTACCCAACGGGCCCCCCAACCTCAAAACAAACTCCTCTAAACACATATTGGGTTGCCCAAAAAGTAATTGCGGATTTTTTAAAAGAAAGTAAATGCATTTTTAATAAAACTTAGAATGAACCTTAATCAAATATACTTTTTTTACACTTTTTTTCTAAAGCAAGCTAAAAGTAACAGCTGATAACTGACAGAAGAAAGAATGCAATTTCAGAGTCACAAGCTGTGAAAAAATTTGTCAACGCCGACTATATGAAAAATCCGCAATTACTTTTTGGCCAACCCAATATATTCGAAGTTCATATCAATATTGGTATTGGGCAGTAGATTACAAATATGGCATAAAGCATTAGGTCCAAGTAATGGGTGTTCGCCCACTCCCAAAATACCCCCCAATGGGCATATTAGCCGACCCTGTCTATATGGGACTCAAATGAATGGTATGAGAGAGTAGATTACGAATATGACATTGCTTTCAAGTCTAGGGGGCGCTTTTCCTCCTAAAGATACGTCAAATGGGTTATTTAACCCATTATGACAATATGGGACTCAAATGAAGGGTATTTGAGAGTAGAAAACGAATTTGATATCCAATTTTGGAGCCAAGTGTTTTGGGGTACGTCCTAAAGCACCCCCTAAACTGAACTTCATTTTCGTTGGGAATATAGAACGAATTTGATAACTATTTTCAGTGCAAAGTGCCGGTGGTCGCCCCAGCCCCAGCCCCAAAACACCCTCCAAACGATTCATATTTACCGGCCATGGCAATATGGTGCTCAAATGATAGGGATTTGGAAGTGCAGCACGAATTTGATATCCATATTTGAGTCGAAATGTCTGAAGTGCCATCCCTCCCCTAATGAGAACATTACCCTAGGAAGAACATTTCCACCAGGAACCGAAAAGGGGCAAATTCTCACACATCAATGAGTGCTTTTCGATTCAAGTTCAAAATCAATGATAAGGGACCTTTTTTTATAGCCGCGTCCGAACGGCGTCTCGCACCTCACCTCTTTGAGGAAAATTTTTTAAATGACCATGCGTGGCATTGTACCTCGCGGGATAAACACCGCTTTGTCCGATGTTCTCGCCAGGATTTGAACGCTTTCAGCGTCATAGGCTACAATGGCACGATTTCGATATGCGCATTCAGGGTGAAGTGTCCCCACCCTAAAAATATATTAGAGAGTTAAGGAAGGCGCAGCGGAGTGGGTCCGGTTCGGCTAGTCTTATATATTAAAAATGAATTTGTGTTTGTCGTTTTGTTTGTTTGTGCTTTCCGTATAGAATCAAAAACGGCTGGACCAATTTTCTTGAAATTTTCACAGATGATACATTTTGGTCCCGTGGTGAAAAAAGGGTACTTAATTTGTTGATATATGAAGGGGGGCGGACCCTACCCCTTACGCTAATTTTCAGAAAAGTCAGATTTGGGAGATGGGGTGCGATTTTAGCACAATTTTGTATGCTGTTTTATAATAACCTAAAGACAAAAATTTAGTATCCAAAATTTAGGATGGGTTTCCTAGGGAGAGCGTCCCACCCCCAAAACCCACCAAATATATATAAAGACCAATCAAGACATTATAAGACTCAAATGAATGGTATTTAAAGTTAGAAAACCTTTCTGATATCCAGTTGTCAGACAAAGTGTTGGGGGGACCATCCCAACCCTCAAAATATCCCTAAATCGGACATATTTACCGACCATGGCAATATGTGACACAAACGAGTAGAATACAAATCTGATATCCCAATTTGGGACCAAGTTTCTGGGGGTCCACTCCTTCCCCAAAACACCCCCAAACAGGACTTATTTACTGACCATGGCAAAATGGGGCTCAAATAAAAGGTACTTGAGTGTAGAATACGAATGTGATATCCAAAGGTGGGACCAAGTGTTATGGGGGTCGCCGCTCCCAAAAACACCCCCTGTAGAGCAAAAAATTTTTGACCATAGCAATACGGGACTCAAACGAAAGGTCTTTGGGAGTAAAGCACGTATATGATATCAATATTCGGGAAAAAGTGTCTGTGGGGCCACCCCATACCCATAACAGCACCCAAACTAGACGTATTTGTTGACCATTGCAATATGGAGCTCAAATAAGAGGTATTTTAGAGTACAACACGAATCTGATATATATTTCCAGGGCCAAAACACTGTGTGGCCACCCCATTCACCAAAACACCCCCAAACCGGACATGTTGCCGATTATGGAAATATGGGGCTCAAATAAAATGTATTTGGTAGTAGAGCACGAGATTCACACCCACTTTCGGGAGTCCACACTGGGAGTCCACATCATCCCCTAAACTCACCAAACCACCACCCTGAGGGCATTCTCACTCCCAAAATCCCCATGGGAATACCGGGCTAAAATAAAGTCTAAATTTATGAAGCACTGACTGATGATGAAGCATTGGTCAGCTTCGAAATTGCGATCTCCATAGCCTGCCCAATGCGTTTAGGCATACCACATATGCCTTAACTTTTTAAAAATTCGTTTTGGAGTGATCTAAGACCTCGATGTAATTCACCATACCACCGATAAACACTAGTCCTTGATGGAGCTTCATCGCCAAAAATTTAATTAAGTTCATCGATGCACTGTTGTTGAGTTAATCCCCTTCGAAAGTTGTAAAAACCAATCACACCAAAATGTTCACGATTTAATTCCATTTTTTGGCTGAGATGAATCTTTTAAGTTACTGTAAACAACACAAATAGCGCTCATATGCGAAAACGTTCTGAGTACGTATAACCTCAAAAATGTCAAGCTTTACGATAGAGCTGTCAGTTGGCAGATTGCAACACAATGGTTATTCAATCCCAAAATATAAAAGGCAACCCTCGTATGCATCATGGAAATGGTGACATGAATGAGTCAAAAATCATTTGGTCATTTGGCTGCATACTGCAGTTGGCAGACCTACAATGTTTATATGAACTGGGGGACGGAACTTAAAAACTCTACCTACTGTTCAATACTCAGCCAGATCCAACAGATGGCTTGTCTGTTCATCATTTTTGAACGAATAGAGTGCTTGAATATGAAGTTGAAAGAACTGATCTGACACCACATGATTTGTGCAATTTGAAGACGTTGAAAGGTTCAGGGGCTAGGGGCATTTAATGGACCGATTTGTTACTGCAAATGCAAATTAGCCCATGAACATTCCATTAATGAATAGGGGCCAACTTCTCAGTCCGATTCAAGTTTAAGCCCTATGATAAGTGGTCTATATTTTATAGCCGACTACGAACGGCGTGCCGCAGTGCTACGCCTCATTGAAGAGAAGTGTTAACATGGCATAGTACTTCGCCAGCATTAGGAGAGGAAAACCTAGGCTGAAAATTATTTTCAGATGGTCTCGCCGAGATGCGAACCCAGGCGTTCAGCGTCTGGCTTCGAATCCTTCAGCTACGGTTGCCTCCGAATTTTTAACAATTCCTCGTAATAAAGCCTGAAGGCGAATGTAGGGCAGAGGGTCACAAATTGGGAGCAATTTACTCTCTCAATGCGCCCGTCATAACTGTCTGAATGCAAAATATGCTGTTGGACTAAAAGTTGAAAATAAAGATCTCTGTAGAAGCTGCAAAAATGTTATCTTGATGTCGCATTTACATCCTCTGTTATCATGAAAATAGTTAAGCTTATTCAAACTTTTAGAATGACTGATATGACCAGATTTTGGAAGTATAATTAACTGCGGATGTGAAAATGAGACCAATTTGCCTTTACACAGTGAACACCTTGACAATACCCACCCACACTGACAAAAGGATGGCACACACACACACAAAGAATACAAATGCATGCAGTTGGGAACATGGCATCACCATAATTTCACCAAGGACCTTGTTTTGCATTGGCGAAGCAGGCAGGCATGTGAAATACAGCTACGGGGGACTATCATTGATGTTTCCTACTGCCACTGCGGCTGTTGTTTTGGTTAAATGTTTCGACCATAAATTCATTACAGCTACAATGCAATGCACTCATTTTTTCATTTAAATTTTTGTTATCTGAGCCATTTTGCCATTGCTGTTTCAGCTACTCGGCTGGATGCAGTTGTTATTGTTGTTTTGCACTTTTTTTTTCGAAATGGAAGGCATTGTAGCATCGCTGGCATTCACTTTATTTGGGTCTGTTTTTTAGTTACGGTAATTTTTGTCTTCCTCTCTGTCTATTTAAATGTTAACTTTGTTTTACGCTTTTTTTGGGTGGGTGGCACACCACTGCAAATTAAGCAACTTCCGTTGCGTGACAGCATCACAATGCAATTCTGTTTTGTGTGTCAGTTTATATTGGGGTTATAAATATTCTTGAATTTCTCTTTTTTTTTCTGGGATTATAATTTGTGTCGCCAGCAAATAAAAATAATATGTATTGTGAAAATAAATGGGTCTTACAAGTAGTGATGAAGATTTTTAAATAAGTATAAATCTATAATGTGAGGATGTCCAGTAACCTGCAGATAGGACGGTGCAAAAAAATTTTTATTTTACCATGGCTAAACTGATCTTTTCAAAATGACTTGCAACCTCCTTACTTACTTGATGGCCGAAATGGGTTCATAAACTGCTATAGCCCCGATATAAGCCTGTATCACATTTTGAATTCTAAAGTATGTCTTATATCCTTTTTGTACCTAAGAAGAGATGCCGGGAAAAGAACTCGACAAATGCGATCAATGGTGGAGGGTATATAAGATTCGGCCCGGCCGAACTTAGCCCGCTTTTACTTGTTTCTTTTATTTTTCGTTTCCCGAAGAGGAAACTATCTTCGAAAGACCCCACTGTTGCAGCCGTAATCTTGTTGGCATTGTCATCAATGTCTTCTATGCTTGGGCAATCTAAGTTATCTTGCCCAAGCTTTCTTCTGAGTAGTCTTCCGAATTGTGTCCAGTTGGTTTTCAACTTAGTACGGAAGCTTATCGTATTCGGCGCTGGCCGTGCTATTCTAAATCTAACGTAGCGATGGTCAGAGGAGGAATGCTCCATGGAGACACTCCAATCCTGAACCTCATCCATTAGATTTTCCGAACATACAGTCACATCTAAAACCTCCTCCCAAATCCTACAAACAAAGGTACCGGTATTACCAATATTAGGTGTTATTAGGACTTTAGTGTTCAAGAATTCTGCAGGGATTGGGCTCGCTTAAAAATGTCGGTACTACCCCACAAAATGTGGAGAGGGTTTGCATTGCACAATATTAATACCTCATTTCCTGTCTGTATCGCGTTAGCTGTCTCGCTCCGGTGGAGGTTTAGCTGCATGACCTCAATCACTGGTCCTCCAGTAAATGGACTTCATGGGAGTGGGTGATCGTCGGCTCCCTATTCGTTAAGCTGCATTGAGTCTCCCGTCCCTACGCTGCCTGATTTTCCAATATTGGGATCTTTGCCTATCCTAGTCCTCCAAATTGTAAGTAAATGGGACCTACTCCCAAGGTGATGCTCTGATCGTTGGCTCCCCTAGTCGTTAGGCTGCATTGAGATTACTGTCACTGCAATGCCTGAGGTTTCAATATTAGGATCTATGCCTATTCTTGTCTTCCGAATCATCGTTGGCTCCCTGTTTATAAGGCTGTGTTGAGTCTCTAGCCCCTGCACTACCTGACTCTCTAATATTAGGATCTTTGTTGTTGTAGTAGCAGTGTGTGGTACACTGAGGCGGCAGCCCTTGCCGATGAAGGAATTCATCGGGTCAATCCGGAACATACAACCGGCTGCCATGGGATTGCATCTTTGTTTGTCTTAGTCTTCCCATTGTTAGGACAGTCGGCGAATGCCTCGTCGTTAGCGCCCTGTTTTTTATGCGGTATTGAGTCATCTGCCACTTCTCCTCCTTATGGAAGACATCCCATTTCTCTGCGATCAATCCTTGGTTTTGCTTGCCTTAGAATCCCAACATGCGTACCGTTGCGAATTTGCTGTCCCTTCGCTTGATGAAGACCTTTGCCCTTGTGAGCTGGCGAACGTCCCTCTTTCTCACCAGGTCGAGCTTTGCGCCACAGAGAGTGTGGATACATCCGACGAATTTCTTGACGGTATCAATACATTCTGCTGACGCAAAGTAAAAAGATCTCCCCCTATACTCGCAGCTCATCATTTGTATAGGCGCCCTCTACAGAGTTCCACACGTGTTTGAAATTTCGCTCGTTAACTAGATATTCCACTTGAGACCAATGATCTGGTGGAATCCTAATAAATGCACTGCCGATATTAATGACTGCATAAGTTAGCTGTTTTGCTTCCTTGCCAGTATGGCGTAAGCGACCATTTTCCCCTTCCGTGATGGCTCTGTCGTCCTTTTAGCCAAACTTAAGAAGCTTTTACTTGTTTTTAGTTAATTTTTTCTTTAGGTGTCATTGTAAAATGTGGCAAAAGTATAATTTTTTTTATTTAAATAAATATATCTTTTACCTTTCGGTTGCAGTATCATTTGGGCCAAGTGTCCAAGAGATGCAACATCGTGGCATCGAATGAAATTGATTAAACCACGATGCCAATTAAGTCGTTTATCTGTTGCAGCGAAAGAAAATAGAGTCCCATCACCCACCCACTGCACAAACACATCCGCAGAGACAATTTTTCCTTAATTGTAAGCCTATTATTCGTGTATGCCTCAATCTGTGTGTGTGTGTGTGTGTGTGTGTGTGTGTGCGTGGCATGTGACAATGATCATTGCGACCGTAAATATTACACATTGCGGGTGGTCACAGAACTGCGGGTGATTACCACTTTTTAACAGCCCATGATTTCCTCAACTGCCTTTGCGGATTCTTCGTTGACGCCCTTGCTTTCAGGTTCTGGACCATTTCCTTGGCATCATTCTGCTGCCACAGCCAACTGCCTGACCGACAGTCTGTCGTTAGTTTTGCCAACACCCAAAGTCATTAATTTTTGTTTTATATCGCACGGTGACGACAGCGACAAAAGAAATAATTGAAACGCTTCAGCTACGTATTTGGCGAATAAAGCCCAATATCGGCAGGCACCATCAGCAGC
Organism: Stomoxys calcitrans; assembly: GCF_963082655.1. NCBI lineage: Eukaryota > Metazoa > Arthropoda > Insecta > Diptera > Muscidae > Stomoxys > Stomoxys calcitrans. The sequence goes on along the minus strand of NC_081552.1, from coordinate 267,120,450 downwards.
AGCAACGGCTCCAATGCAAGCCCATACTGCATCTCAGGATTAAATTGTTGCAATTCTTGTGTGTGTGTGTGTGTGTGTGTGTGTGTGTGCAAGAAAGGACAGGCGATGATTTTCTTCTTGTGGCAGGGTGAGGGTGTAACTGGTGCCATGGATGCCAGGCTCGCACAATATTTTGCCAAATAAAGGTATTGTGTACTGGCATTTGCCTATGTATGTATGCATGTGTGTGTGTGTGAATGTGTCTGTGCAACGAAGAGAAATGTTGAATAACACTCGATTACTCGAATTAACGAAAATTGAAAATAAATTTGTGTTGGCGACAATTTTTATGCGAATTTTTGGCTCGAGTTACCACAGGGAACATGCAGACACACTTTCACACACACACACACACACACCGCCACACTTTACTAAAAATAAAAGAACTTTAAATGAATGTTTTTAATCCTTATAAAGCTTAACACCAATGTAAAAACGTATGCATGTACGAGTATGTTTTGTGTCAGTTTCGGTTTCTGTGCCTGTGTGCTTGTAAGTGTGAGTGGTTGTGAAAAAGTAATGCTTATCGCCGCCAATACCAAACGAATGGAGACTACTGTTGGTTGGCATCCCGCAGAGTTGGGCTCTCGTTTTGGGGTTTTCTTTTTTTGTTTTTCGCCAGCGAGAGAAGATCATGTAGCTCCATTCACAGCGTGGGAGAAACCAAATATACTGCAGTGATTTCACCGATGCCACTGCATTTCAATAAAACCTTTCCTCGAACTCCAAGCACATGCAGTTTAAAACAGTGGTTTTGGCGGAAATGTACTGCAGTAGATTATTTATTCACACAAACAGCAAAACTTATTTAATACCATTTGGAATTACTTCAATACCAGACGAAAGAGACTATTAAGGATTTCCCACCACCTTTTTTATCGAATTTTGCTGAAATTTTAAACAGTGAATTGCATTAGGATTCCCGACAACTGGCCCAAATATGGTCCAGATTGGACTATATTTAGATATAGCTACCATATAGACCGATTTCCCGATAAAGGGTCTGAAGACCATAAAAACTTTATTTATTACCCGATTTCGCTGAAATTTGCAACAGTCGGTTATTTTAAACCTCCCGACATCTAACCCATATTTAGATATAGCTGTCATATATACCGATCTCCCGATTAAGGGTCTAAAGCCCATAAAAGCATTATTTGTCACCCGATTTCGCTGAAATTTAAAACAGTGGGTTATTTTAAGTCTCCCGACATCTATTTTAAGTATGGTTCAGATCGGACTATATTTTTAAATATAGCTGCCATATAGACCGATCTCCCGATAAAGGGTCTGAAGCCCATAAAAGCTTTATTTATTACCCGATTTCCCTGAAATTTGAAACAGTAGGCTATTTTGAGCTTTCCGACATCTGACCTAAATATGGTTTAGATCAGACTATATTTAGATATAGCTGCCATATAGATCGATCTGCCGATAAGGGGGTCTGAAGCCAACAAAAGCTTTATTTATTACCCGATTTCCCTGAAATCTACAACAGTGGGATATTTTAAGCCTCCCGACATCTAATCTAAGTATGGTTCAGATCGGACTATATTTTTAGATATAGCTGCCATATAGACCGATCTCCCGATAAAGGGTCTGAAGGCCATAAAATCTTTATTTATTACCCGTTTTCGCTGAAATTTGAAACATTGAGTGATTTTACGCCTCCTAACATAGGACCCAAATATGGTTCAGATCGGACTATATTTAGATATAGCTGCTATATATACCGATCTCCCGATAAAGGGTCTGATGACCATAAAGGCTTTATTTTTTATCCGATTTCGCTGAAGTTTGGAATAGTGCGCAGTTTTAAGCCTCCCAACATCCGACTTAAATATGGTTCAGATCGGACTATATTTAGATATAGCTGCCATATAGACCGATCTGCCGATAGAGGGTCTGAAGCCCATAAAAGCTTTATTTATTACCCGTTTTCGCTGAAATTTTAAACAGTGGGTAATCTTAAGCCTCTCGTCATCTGGCCTAATTATGGATTAGATCGGTCCAAATTTACATATAGCTCCCATATAGACCGATCTGATGATAAGGGGTCTGAAGGCCTTAAAAGCTTTATTTTTTATCCGATTTCGCTGATGTTTGGATTAGTGCGCAGTTTTAAGCCTCCCAACATCCGACCCAAATATGGTTCAGATCGGTCCATATTTAGATATAGCTGCCATATATACTGATCTCCCGATAAAGGGTCTGAAGCCCATAAAAGCTTTATTTATTGCCCAATTTCGCTGAAATTTACAACAGTGGGTTATCTTATGCCTCCCGGCATCTGACCTAAATATGGTTCAGATCAGACTATATATAGATATAGCTGCCATATAGACCGATCAGCTGATAAGGGGACTGAAGCCCCTAAAATTTTATTTATGACCAGATTTCGCTGAAATTTCAAACATTGAGTTTTGCTGAGCCTTACGATATCCGACCTTAATATGGTTCAGATCGGTTTATAATTGCATATATCTGCCAAAGAGACCAATATCTAGTTTCTACAAAATTGATTAGTGACATATATATTGGGTTGCCCAAAAAGTAATTGCGGATTTTTCATATAGTCGGCGTTGACAAATTTTTTCACAGCTTGTGACTCTGTAATTGCATTCTTTCTTCTGTCAGTTATCAGCTGTTACTTTTAGCTTGCTTTAGAAAAAAAGTGTAAAAAAAGTATTTTTGATTAAAGTTCATTCTAAGTTTTATTAAAAATGCATTTACTTTCTTTTAAAAAATCCGCAATTACTTTTTGGGCAACCCAATATATGAGACCACTCAATGTCCGTGCCGAATTTGGGTGCTAAAGATATCCAATTTTCACCGGATTGTGACGAAATGGGATTTACAACTTTGGTGGGTATCCAAAGTTCGGCCCGGCCGAACTTAACGCCTTTTTACTTGTTTAGTGTTAATATGGATTTATTCACTTTGTCATTTACCGCACACATCTGAGAATACCTCCATTCCACAGTTCATCGTAGTAAGCAATTCACTCTGACTGACTGCAGCATTTCGAATGGCTACCATTTCGATTTGCTTTTGGCCTCCGATGATGATGATGACGATGATGATGCCATACTGCTGTTTCTGCTGCTGCCATTGAACAGAAGGGGAGGCTGTACAACATATTCGACTTCTGTCAGAGATTTATGGCATTTGTAGTACACTTGGCACTAGTTTGCAATTTCTTTACCACTACTCCACCCCTGCGGTGGTGCCGTCAGAAACCTGCATGGTTGAGTGTGACAGGGCTACGAACGTGGAACGTGGCTTTGTCCCTGCTAGGATTTGCTATGCATCGGTGAGTCCTTTGAGCTGCGGGTATTTCTTGCATTCCATAGCACACAACTTAAAGGTGGTAACATTCGTTATGTATGCGCACGTTTTACGATTTCGAGTCAAGCCATTGACTGAAAAAGAACGAAGGACAATCAACTAACCAGACCTCTATTGGCAGGTACTTCCACGGCCGCCTGCAGCAATAATGAGCATCACCTCAATTGAAAAATTGTGGAGTGGCCCTTATGTAGCAGCCACAGCAGCATTAGCAGTGATTTCGCTACACCTTCACCTGTCAGCAGTAGAAGCTCCGCTTCTCAAATTGTCACATGATACACACTCTCCGAAGAAGCTTAGAAGTACTAGGGCCCACACACTAGCACACTGTTGGATGCGAGAGGAGAACATATTGAAACGCATAGTGCATTGCATTCCTATGTCCCAAAGTGAAATGTTCCAACAACAGTTAGAACAGCAGCAACAATGACATCGATGCCACAATTTAAGGTTTTTTATGGTGGCCGCCACTTGAACCGCACAAGTATCACCACTAGACACTCGAATATATTGTGTTAGAGGTGCTCTTCACACTCTGCCAGCCAACTGTATGGCATACTGGCCCAAGACGGTAAGATGGAGGAGCTAAGCAAAAGCCATGCAGCAGAAGGAGAAACGTTTGGAATTGTTTGTCTCTGTTGTATGCCTGAGAAAATGGGGAGGGCAAACTTTAAATGGCCATAAGTTGTATTTTTAAGGACATTTATGTGTCCTTTTTCCAAGGTGTCAGTGGAAGCGTTAGATGCCACCGCCAAAGGGGGTAAGTTCAAAAATATGCGGGCACAATTTATGCAACTGCAGGTGGAGATACAAGTTTTGCAACTTTAAATAACACATTTATTTTACGGTATCAAGGACTTTTTCCTTCTCCCACAATCCTTTTTTCCATTTGCTTTGTATGTGAGCACACACGCACACCAACATTCTCTAGCTTGAGCATAAAAAAATGTTAAAAGAAAAATCTTAAATATCTAAACGTTTTGCTTACATACTTCGTATGTATCCATATGGGAAAATATGCAAGTATCCCTCATACATTCAATGCGGAATAAAAGTGTCCAGATATTTTAGTAGCAATATTTGGAAAAAACAAATTATTAAACTAAAATTTTGGAATGAAATGAAATAAACACTGATGGAAAAATCAAGAGAATCGTACTAAAACAATCTCGATTTGTTACTAAAACCCATAACAGTTTGGTATTAAAACCAATACCTGTTTGGTAATAAATATAAAACCAAACGGTATTAATCTTTTTCTACTCTGTCTATTTTTAGTACTTCTCACATGCCAATGATAAAACCAATACCTGTTTGGTAATAAATATAAAACCAAACGGTACTCATCTTTTTATATTCTGTCTATTTTTGGTAATTCTCCTATGTCAATGAGTGCTAGCCGATTCAAATTTAAGCTTAATTTTATAGCCGACTCCGAACGGCGCGCCGCAGTGCGACACCTCTTTGGGGAGAAGTTTTAGCATGGCATAGTACTTTCCAAATGTCGCCAGCATTAGGAGGGGATAACCACTCCTGAATTTTATTTCTGTTGGTCTGACCAGGGTTCGAACCTAGTCGTTCAGCGTCATAGGCGGACATGCTAAAGGATTCATTTAGTTGTTTGTATGCCAAAAAAAACCTTAGGATTCATCTCGTAAATGACCAAATAGCCATACACAATGTCGAAAAACCTAAAATAAATCACTGTGTCAAATTTCAGTGAAATCGTACTATAAATGCGCCTTTTATTAGGCAAAAACTACAAATCGAGATATCGGTCTATATGGCAGCTATATCCAAATCTAAACCGATCTGGGCCAAATTAAAGAAAGATGTCGAAGGGCCTAACACAACTCACTGTTTCAAATTTTACCAAAATCGGATAATAACTGCGCCTTTAATTGGCCCAAACCCTTAAATCTAGAGATCGGTCTATATGGCAGCTATATCCCAATCTGACCCGATCTGGGCCAAATTAAAGAAGAAAGGGCCTAACACAACTCACTGTCCCAAATTTTGGCAAAATCGGATAATAAATGCGCCTTTTATGGGCCCAAAACCTTAAATCTAGAGATCGGTCTATATGGCAGCTATATCCAAATCTGAACCGATCTGGCCCAAATTAAAGAAGCATGTCGAAGGGCCTAACACAACTCACTGTCCCAAATTTAAGCAAAATCTGACATTACTATCACCTTTTGTGGGTCCAAAACATTAAATCGAGAAATCGGTCTATATGGCAGCAATATCCAAATCTGAACCGATCTGGGCCAAATTAAAGAAAGATGTCGAAAGGCCTAACACAACTCACTGTCCCAAATTTTGGCAAAATCGGGTAATAACTGCGCCTTTTATGGGCCCAAAACCTTAAATCTAGAGATCGGTCTATATGGCAGCTATATCCAAATCTGAACCGATCTGGGCCAAATTATAGAAGGATGTCGAAGGGCCTAACACAACTCACTGTCCCAAATTTCAACAAAATCGGATAATAAATGTAGCTTTTATGGGCCTAAGACCCCAAAATTATTTTTCCATTTTGTTTGACTTACTGTGACTTCTTCTCTCGCGTTCGCTTACTGCCATCACCTGAGTAACCTCAAGCGAATACCATGAAATGCATCTATTCCTCGTCTTCAAATTATTTGAAAGCAAACATCCATGATGCACTTCCAATTTATCACCACAATTACCCACTTAAGAAGTTTAGCAGGCTGTCAAATGGGAAAAGTGGTGACCCACTTTGTAAATATCCGCCATAAAAAATCGTTAATTGTCCACAGGCAATATAACTTTGAATTAAACTCAGCCGTTTATAAATTATGAGATCTCATTAAACTCATCAAATGCTCTAAATGTTGACAGACAGACGTACAGATACGCAGTGACAAAACAGTTGGCAAAAAATATAGCATTTGACAAGTCTTTGAGTCGTAATGGCAGCAGGATAATTTCAGTTTATTGGCATGAGGGACGTAAGGGAGGGAGTATAATAGAAGTAGACTGGCCAAAGGGAGTATGATAAATAACGTATTATGGTTTTAATAAAATCATCGAAAATACTTTTATATTGCAAAATAAGCGAAAAAAAAATTGACAAAAGACAAATTTTAGAGCCATGACAACATAATATACGTACATAAATACGTTTCAAACCCATCCCTACACAAGATGACTGTGAGCGCCACACGAGCTGGAACTCTAGGCTGCTGCCAGCATTAGGGGCGAAATCCACCGCTGAACATATTTTCTGATGATCTCGCCAGAATTCGAACCCAGGCGTTCGGCGTCATAGGCGGACATGCTAACCTCTGCGCTACGGTGGCATTCACTAAAGCACCTATGTATTTTCCCGTTCAACTTTGAATATAACTTTTAGATAACCATAAGTTATTCCCCCAGTTCCATTTGTTTTTGGAGAGCTTTCCAAATATTTTTGCTCAATAGATTTTTTTAAGCTCGTCCCAGGTTGGGAGGGTTTATGATAATAAAACGACGAACTTCAATTTTAACAAGCAAAAAAAAAACAAATCGTTTAGAACAAATCTGTTCTATTGGGGTAGTACTGTCACTGTTTGATGTAAAAGTCACTTCAAAAACGCTTAGCGACTTCGTCTGTGAAATTTCGTTCACGTGCACATCTCTATTGTAGATTAAATAAATTGTTTCACCCTCCTAAAAGTATGCTACAAAACAAAAAGTTAATGCTTTCCCATAGGTCTTTTAATAATTCTATTTATTGAGTCTTTTTATAACAATGAAAGGAAAATCAAAGCATACCACACACCAACAATTACACGAAGCGTTTTATCTTCTGGTGGAGAGAAACTCCTCAGGTGTGGAGTTCTTAACACTTAAATGGAATCGAAGGCCTGGCTAGGCCTTTTTCATCATACTGCACGTGTTTTGCGTGCTTATTGCAATGTGATCTCATCGTTGCTTCTTGAATTTCTCAATCAGAGCGTTTTCTAGACTTATTTTGTTCTTATCATGGGGACACACAACAACTGTTCTTCATAAACTGAAGACAAAGACCTGTTTATTACGCATTGGAAACAAAGGACAAGTTTGAAGATACGTTTTCTATTTAGAATAGTTCTGAAAAAAAAAAATGAACAAGTAAGAGAGTGCTAAGTTTGGCCGGGCCGAATCTAATATACCCTCCACCATGGATCGCGTTTGTCGAGTTCTTTGCGCGGTATCTCTTTTAAGGCAAACAAAGAATAATGAATAAGAACTGTTATGTTGGTGAAGCTATATCATGTTATAGTCTGATTCGGACCATAAATGAATTGAATGCTGAACATTGCAGAAGCCGTTGTCTAATGTTTCAGTCCATTCGGATAGGAATTGCGCCTTGTAGGGGCACAAGAAGCAAAATCGGGGGATCGGTTTATATGGGAGCTGTATCAAGCAATGGATCGATTCAGACCATATTAGACACGTATGTTGAAGGTCATGAGAGAAGCCGTTGTACAAAATCGGATGAGAATTGCGCCCTCTAGAGGCTCAAGCAATCAATATCCCAGATCGGTTTATATGGCAGCTATACCAGGTTATTTACCGATTTGCACCATACCATGCTCAGTTGTTGGGAATTATAACAAAACATTTCATGCAAAATTTCAGCCAAATCGGATGAAAATTGCGCCCTCCAGCGGCTCAAGAAGTCATGATCCAAGATCGGTTTATATGGCAGCCATATCAGCTTATTAACCGATTTAGACCATGCTTAGCACAGTTATTGGAAGTAATACCAAAACACCTCATGCAAATTACAGTCAAATCTAACGAGAATTGCGCCCTCTAGAGGCTCAAGAAGCCACGTCAGGTTTACAGATTAGTGTAAACGGGGTTTTAGTATAAGTTTGCAAAGTGAAGACATTGATAGATCATCCAAATTTACACAGAAAGGTAACCGTGAAGCAATATTTTTGTTCACAGTGGAACACTTCTGTTTGTGTACAGCGTTGGTGGTATGTATCGGAACGATCTAGCCTTCCCAGAGGCTGGTCAAGAATCGCTACCCCGCACAATTCTCGTCCGATTTGACTGAAATTTTGAACGTAGTGTTTTGGTATCACTTCCAACAATTGTGTTTAGTATGATTCAAATCAGTTCATAACCTGAAATTGCTGCCATATAAACCGATCTTGGGTCTTGAGCCTCTAGAGTGCGCAATTGTCATCCGATTTGGAAGAAATTTTGTACAACGGCTTCTCTCATGACCTTCAATATACATGTGTAATATGGTCTGAATCGATCAATAGCTTGATACAGCTCCCATATAAAACTATCTCCCAATTTTGCTTCTTGAGCCCCTACAAGGCGCAATTCTTATCCAAATGGACTGAAATATTACAAAATGACTTCTTTAATGTTCAGCAGTCAATTCATGTATGGTTGAATCGGACTATAACTTGATATAGCTCCAATAACATAACAGTTCTTATTTATTATTGTTTGTTTGCCTCAAAATAGATACCTCGCATAGAACTCGACAAATTGCGATCCATGGTGGAGGGTATATAAGATTCGGCCCGGCCGAACCTAGCACGCTCTTACTTGTTATAGTTGGAACGGCATGCCGCAATGCGAGACCTTTTTTTTGCTTTTAAGTCCTTAACCTCAATTTTTGACTGCCGAACTTTCAAAATACCTACAGATTTTATCTCAGTGGCTTCCATTTAATTATAGCCTTGTACAAAAAATAATAAACGGTAATTGTGAACAACAAAAAAAAAAACACACTTTTTGGAATCTCTGTCTGACCGGATGTTGATGACTTGAGCAGTCATCAATTAAGCCCAATAAATGATAGTGTGACTGACTAGCTAGCAGCACTGGTAGTTGTAGCCACAGTAGTGGTAGTAGTAGCGCAAGTTTGGCCACAAAGGACAAATGTAATTGGTGATTGTACGCGCTTTTATGGACATTGTAAACTTTTAGTGTTCCAAACGAAGACTTACATAGGGATGAGAGACATACAAACACACACGCACACACACACACACAACTAACCATGTAGATACATAAATAAAAATAGTAAAATATGAAAATGTCAGCAATTGTTGTTAAAATAATGTACCACCAGCAATATAAATAAAATTGTAACGGAACCGGAAAAAACCAACACTGCTCGTTCCTCCATAAAAAAAGGGAACGTCATCACTTGGGTGACGTTGTGTATGACGCAATGGAGTTTTTGTTTGAGTTTAATTTCGAAATGCTATTGCCAGGGTGAAAAAAAAGAAAATCGACTAAAATTTAAACGGATGTTACCAATTAACACAAAACGGAAAACAATCGATAAACATTTTATCAAATTGAAGCCTTTTTTGCACTATTCGTTGGTCGTTAAGGCATTTATTGCTATTCACACATATTTACTTGCGAAGCTGCAGTTCACCTATATGCAAAGATGCAAATGAAATAGGAACAATTTGCGAGTAACATTTTATTCAAAATTAAACTGATTGAAACAAAAATAAATAGAAAACAATAATGACAACCAATACAAAAAAAAAAAAAACAAGTAAAAAGGCGTTAAGTTCGGCCGGGCCGAACTTTGGACGCCCAACACCTCGGGTATATATGTAAACCAGCTTTCATCACAATCCGGTGATAATTGGATAACTTAAGCACCCAAATTCGGCACGGACATTGAGTGGACTAATATATATGTCACTATTCAACTTTGTAGAACAAAATATTGATCTTTTTAGCAGCTATATCCAATTATTAACCGATCTGTAGCATATTAAGGTCGGATATCGGAAGGCTTAGAAAAACTCACTGTTTCAAATTTCAGCGAAATCTGGTAATAAATAAAATTGTATGGGCTTCAGTCCCCTTATCAGCAGATCGGTCTATATGGCAGCTATATCTGAATATAGTCCGATCTGTGCCATATTTGGGTCGGATGTTGGGAAGTGTAAAACTGCGCACTATTCCAAATTTCAGCGAAATAGGATAAAAAATAAAGCTTTTATGGCCTTCAGACCCTTTATCGGGAGATCGGTCTATATGGCAGCTATATCCAAATCTAAAGCGACCTGGGCCAAATTGACGAAGGATGTCAAAGGGCCTAACACAACTCACTGTCTCAAATTTCAGCAAAATCGGATAATAAATGTGGCTTTTATGGGCCTAACACCCTAAATCGGCGAATCGATCTATATGGCAGCTATATTCAAATCTAAACCGATCTGGCCCACATTGAAGGAAGATGTCGAGTGGCCTAACACATCTCACTGTCCCAAATTTCAGCAAAATCGGATAATAAATGTGGCTTTTTTGGGCCTAAGACCCTAAATCAAGAGATCGGTCTATATGGCAGCAATATCCAAATCTAGACCGATCTGGGCCAAATTGACGAATGATGTCGAAGAGCCTAACACAAATCACTGTTTCAAGTTTCAGCAAAATCGGATGATAAATATGGCTTTTATTGGCATAAGACCCTAAATCGGAGGATTGGTCTATATGGCAACTATATCCAAATCTGAACCGATCAGAGCCAAATTGACGAAGGGTGTCGAAGGGCCTAACGCAACTCACTGTCCCGAACTTCAGCTAAATCGGATAATAAATGTGGCCTTTATGGCCTAAGACCCTAAATCGAAAGATCGGACTATATGGCAGCTATATTAAAATCTGAACCGATCTGAGCCAAATTGACTTAGGATGTTGAAGGGCCTAACGCAACTCACTGTCCCGAACTTCAGCTAAATCGGATAATAAATGTGACTTTTATGGGCCTAAGACCCTAAATCGAAAGATCGGACTATATGGCAGCTATATTAAAATCTGAACCGATCTGAGCCAAATTGACTTAGGATGTTGAAGGGCCTAACGTAACTCACTGTCCCGAACTTCAGCTAAATCGGATAATAAATGTGGCTTTTATGGGCCTAAGACCCTAAATCGAAAGATCGGACTATATGGCAGCTATATTAAAATCTGAACCGATCTGAGCCAAATTGACTTAGGATGTTGAAGGGCCTAACGCAACTCACTGTCCCGAACTTCAGCTAAATCGGATAATAAATGTGGCTTTTATGGGCATAAGACCCTAAATCGGAGGATCGGTCTATATGGCAACTATATCCAAATCTGAGCCGATCAGAGCCAAATTGACGAAGGGTGTCGAAGGGCCTAACACAACTCACTGTCCCAAATTTCAGCAAAATCGGATAATAAATGCGGCTTTTATGGGCCTAAGACCCTTAATCGGAGGATCGGTCTATATGGCAGCTATATCCAAATCTGAACCGATCTGAACCAAATTGACGAAATCGGATAATAAATGTGGCTTTTATGGGCCTAAGACCCTAAATCGGAGGATCGGTCTATATGGCAGCTATATCCAAATCTGAACCGATCAGAGCCAAATTGACGAAGGGTGTCGAAGGGCCTAACACAACTCACTGTCCCAAATTTCAGCAAAATCGGATAATAAATGTGACTTTTATGGGCCTAAGACCCTAAATCGGAGGATCGGTCTATATGGGGGCAATATCAAGATATAGTCCCATATAGCCCATCTTCGAACTAAAACTGCTTATGGACATAAAAAGTATCTGTGCGAAGTTTCAGCTCAATATCTCTATTTTTAAAGACTGTAGTGTGATTTCAGCAGACTGACGGACGGACATGGCTAGATCGTCTTAGATTTTTAAGCTGATCAAGAATATATATACTTTATAGGGTCGTAAATGGATATTTCGATGTGTTGCAAACGGAACGACAAAATGAATATACCCCCATCCTTAGGTGGTGGGTATAACAATTATGAAAATTATTACAAAACAAGTAAAAGTGTGTTAAGTTCGGCCGGGCCGAATTTTATATACCCTCCAACATGGATCGCATTTGTCGAGTTCTTGCCACGGTATCTATGTTTAGGTAAACAAAGTAAGAATTGCGCACTTTAGGGGCTGAAGAAGTAAAATAGGGAGATCGGTTTATAGGGGAGCTGTATTAGGCTATAAACCGATTCATGCCATATTCGACACGTATGTAAAAGGTCATGAGATAAGCCGCTGTACAAAATTTCAGCCAAATCGGATAAGAATTGCTCCCTGTAGAGGCTCAAGAAATCAAGACCCAAGATCGGTTTATATGGCAGCTATATCAGGTTATGGACAGATTTGAACTATTCTTAGCACAATTGTTGAAAGTCATAACAAAACACACCATGCAAAATTTCGGCCAAATCGGATAATAATTGCGTTCTCTAGACGCTCAAGAAGTCAAGACCCCAGATAGGTTTATATGACAGCTATATCATGTTATGGACCGATTTAAACCATACTTGGCACAGTTGTTAGATATCATAAGAAAACACGTCGTGCACAATTTCATTCCAATCGGATAAGAATTGCACACTCTAGAGGCTCAAGAAGTCAAGACCCAAGATCGGTTTATATGGCAGCTATATCAAAACATGGACCGATATGGCCCATTTATAATACCAACCGACCTACACTAGTAAGAAGTATTTGTGCAAAATTGCAAGCGGCTATCTTTACTCCTTCGGAAGTAAGCGTGCTTTCGACAGACAGACGGACGCACATGGCTAGATCGACATAAAATGTCGCGACGATCAAGAATATATATACTTTATGGGGTCTCAGACAAATGTTCCGAGTAGTTACAAACAGAATGACGAAATTAGTATACCCCCCCTCCTATGGTGGAGGGTATAAAAACATTGGTATTCTTACCTTAAAACTCGTCGCAATCCTTTTCCGAGAGTATCCCATCAGGAACAAAGAAAAAGATATGTCAGATTTCTGTTTATTAACAAATGTCACTGGAAATAGGTAACCACCTCCGATATCCTTTTTGTTACATTCACATTCAATCCTGGTTCCCATTACAGTAAAACTCGATCAATTAAAAAACTCTCTTATAGAAAAATAAACTTTATTTGTCAATACGTAATACTACACACAGCAGGATAACTTTCCATTAAGATCAGTTCAGAATAGTAGAAAATTAAAACGAGACAATTTAAAAACGAATTCCTAATCGTAATTTGAACTTGGTGGCCAGACTTAGGAGAAATTTTTTGTTCGCCATATATCAACATCAGTCTGTAGACACTTGCGAAAATCGTAATCGCACAATCCCAAGGAGTACAAAGGACTGATGGCCTTAAAGAAATGCAAACCTCGACCAATTTTAATGATATAGCCATTGCTTAAACTGAAAGAAGATGGAAAAAAAGAGTAATCACAAGTCAATAGAAGCTACCTTAGGTATAACATTTCACTTACACTATTTTACGATCATGCAAGGATGGCTCATATTTGATGGTCAAAGTTATTTCCCTTTTGGCCAAGTCATCTTTGATTTGTTTTAAAATGGCCGCCTGACCATCTGGATTTTTTGAGTCCGGCTTAGTAATCAGTCGTATATATTTCAGATTTTTGCTTTGTTTTACGGCTAACTCAGCAAAAGCCAATAGATTTTGAAACTAAAAAGATAAAGGGGGAAAAAATAAAAATTTTAACAAAATTCGCAAAGAATGGCTGAAATTTTCCCTATAGAGCCGTATAAGTAAAATGAATTTAAAACTCATTAAATACATTCGAAACATAATTGATGTTTAACATAATCAATCCCCAAACTCTACACGCCTGCTGATCAGAGGGGCATGGCTTTGGCAGTATCGATAATCGCAACTTTCGATATTTCTAAGAATAAAAATCGATAAGTCCCCATCACCTGTATTTCAAACGAAAATGAAAAGTAAAAGAAGAAGTAAAGCACAGACCGAAAGAACCAAAAGTCAGTTGGAAGTCATCAGAGAAATCTTTGTAAACACAAATTTTAGCCCAATCGGATTAAAATGGCGCCCTCTATTGGCACAATGTATCTTATAGGTTGCCGGATCGCTTAGTTTTATTGAATTTTACCAAAACTTTGTTGATAGTATCCATAGAAAATATATCGATTGATATTCAAGTAACAAATAAAATATCGATATTTTGCCAGCTCTATTTGGCAGATTGATGGCTCCTCGTTTTTTTTCACAGCAAGCAAGACTATATGTATTAAGGCGCTATTACACGGCATCTAGATGTCTTATGACATATCACTCTTTGTATTCCCATGTAATTGAAAATGTTTGTGAAAATTGAATTGAATTCCGAGACATTATTAAGACAGCAGCAGCCCACTCTATACCAGCTGGCAAGTGGGGTTTAAAATGGTGGTCTCACACGAACAGCTGTTATCACACAATTTTCTTTGTGTGTGTTGGCAAAACGTCGATCAGATTGATGACAAGATGGCGGTTTTGACCCTATGATTTGTGGTTGTTGTACAAATGAGACCACCTTTGATTGTTTCGCCATGATCAGCTAGTAGGTTGTCGCAGATAGCAGGTCTCAAAGACGAGCGTGATAGATTTCTACGATGCATTCCTAATGGATCAGCGAACGATCTAGCCATATCCGTCCGTCCGTCTATCTGTCGAAAGCACGCTAACTTTCGAAAGAGTAAAGCTAGCCGCTTGAAATTTTGCACAAATACTTCTTATTAGTGTAGGTCGGTTGGGATTGTTAATGGGCCATACCGGTCCATGTTTCGATAACGCTGTCATATAAACCAATCATGAGTCTTGACTTCTTGAGTCTCTAGAGGGCGCAATTCTTATCCGATTGAAAAGAAACGTGCTTTGTTATGATATCCAAGAACTGTGCCAAGTATGGTTCCAATCGGTCCATAACCTGATATAGCTGCCATATAAACCGATCTTGGGTCTTGACTTCTTGAGCCTATAGAGGGCGCAATTCTTATCCGATTGGAATGAAATTTTGAACGACGCGTTTCGCTATGACTTCCAACAACTGTGCCAAGTATGGCGCAAATCGGTTCATAACGTGATATAGTTGCCATATAAACCGATCTTGAATCTTGACTTCTTGAGCCTCTAGATGGCGCAATTCTTATCCGATTTGAATGAAATTTTGCACGAAGTATTTTGTAATGACATCCAGCAACTTTGCCAAATAAATTTCAAATCGGTCCATAACGTGATATAGTTGCCATATAAACCGATCTTGGGTCTTGACTTCTTTAGCCTCTAGAGGTCGCCATTCTTTTTCGATTACAATAAAATTTTGCACAACGTGTTTTGTTATTATATGCTAGAACTTTGCCAAGTATGGTTCCAATCGGTCCATAACCTGATATAGCTGCCATATAAACCGATCTTGAATCTTGACTTCTTGAGCCTCTAGAGGGCGCAATTCTTTTCCGATTGGAATGAAATATTGCACGACGTGTTTCGCTATGACTTCCAACAACTGTGCTAAGTATGGCGCAAATCGGTTCATAACTTGATATTGCTGCCATTTACACCAATCTGGTTCAAATCAGCCCTTAGCCTGATAAAGCTGCCATATATACCAATCTGGGATCTTGACTTCTCTTGAGGCTCTATAGGGCGCAATTATTATCTGATTTGGGTGAAATTTTGTACAACGACTTCTTCCACGATCTTCGGTCTATAGCCTAATACAGCTCCCCTATAAAATGATCTCCTTATTTTACTTTTTGAGCCCTTATTCTCAATTCTTATTCGATTTGGCTGAAATTTTACACAATGACTTCTACTAAAATTCATTCCATTATGGTCCGAATCGGCCCATAACTTGATATAGATCCAATAGCATAGCAATTCTTTTCTTTTATCATTTCCATTCCTTTGTTTGCCGCGCATAGAACCTGATAAATGCGATCCATGGTGGAGGGTATACAAGATACGGCCCAGCCGAACTTAGATCGCCTTTACTTGTTAACGTTATTTTATTGAGGATTGCGAGATTGACAGTGGGCGCGAGGTTTGCCAATCGTTGTTGCTGTATGCACAGAGGCGGCAGCCCTTGCCAATGAAGGATTACATCGGGTCAATCCGGTATGTACAACTGGCTGCCATGGGATTGGTTGTTGCTGTTGTAGCATTGTGTTATACACTGAGGCGGCAGCGCTTGCCGATTAAGGACTCCATCGCGCCAATCCGGACATACAG
This sequence comes from Stomoxys calcitrans, assembly GCF_963082655.1. NCBI lineage: Eukaryota > Metazoa > Arthropoda > Insecta > Diptera > Muscidae > Stomoxys > Stomoxys calcitrans. The sequence goes on along the minus strand of NC_081552.1, from coordinate 267,104,018 downwards.
CCAATTGCCATTGGATTGAATTGCCATGGCAGAGTAAAAAGTCGCTTCAACGGTCTCCGAACCTATGCTTAATCATTCCAATTTACCACGGCTGTAGTTACAAACAATGAACAAAGAATTTCCAATTGCTGTCCATGAGCTAGTCTCCAACTTCCTATTCTTACTAAATGGACAGCAGAAGTACGCTGCTAATTGAATAACGACCACCAACTGACCAAAAATACTGAGTGTCAGATTTGATAGCCTCAAAAGTTTTCTGCGTATGCTACTGCGATTTGGGACAAGGGCAGTATTTTGTAAGGTTAGTTTGAAAAGAGGACAACCACCTAAGCTCAGCTTGTAGGGGGCTCTAAATAGAAACAAATTACCTTGAAAAAGAAAATCTAAGTTAGGAAGTCCGTGCTTCTTACAAAATTCCCAGTTGTTTCCCATACCACGCCCCTGAGATGGTTCATATCTGGTGGGGCAATAACATAAAAAATGCTCCAACGTCTCATCACCTTCCCCATATGCCCTACAAATGCTATCACTTGCAAAACGTCTACGTTTTGTTTTTGGAACAGCATAGTAGATATTGCTATTGTGTCAGCAATGACGCTGCATAGATAACGAATGACTGGTCAGTATTTGCTTTGTCTGCACCCCCAAATATATAGTTTATATAAATATGTAGGGTTATTTTTAGAAAAAAAGTAGGCATACTATTTCCCTTGCAATATTTCCCACTTTGCCAACACTGTCTTTTAACGTTACATACATACTTGATATCGCTCAGTGAGATATGGCTCATCCAAAAGTATTTCCTTCACATCTGTATTTAAGTATTTGCCAAAGAGGCTTCTATAGCTGTGTCCGCACGAGTTTTCATCAATTGGTATGTTGGCTACAATTTCGCCCGTTTCTGCATGTTTTTGAACGCGTATTTTGATTTGCTCTGCTCTGTCAATATACTCTTTGATGCGTTCGTAGTAGACTTTCTTTTTGGCTGCATCAGTCTCATCTAAGATGCAACGATAAAAAAACATGGACAGATGTAGAACAAAGTTTTGTTTCCAACTGGGCCATTTATTGGCTACCACAACGAAAAACACCTACCAGCAACTACGTCCATGAGAATTTGTATACCATCTTGGTAAAGCGATTGGGCTTCCAAAATGCGACCTTCTTTGTCGCATTGGACAGCCTTAATTAAAATGTCTTTTGCGTTCATATTTGGAAGGAATGAAAATGATTAGCAAGCACTTTTGAAACTCTTTTGTTTATCGGGGGCACAGATTTAGCGTAAACAAACACAGCGAAATGAATGTGGAGATATGTTTGGAAATAATTCACAGCATATGATACACTTGAAGGTTATTTTGATATATTTTCTTTTTGCATAACTTTACACTGCATGTTAGGTTAACAAATTACTTGTAAACTTCTTTATTATTTTATTTATTTGCAAACACTTCCATTTGCTTGGCTTTGTTATGATTTTTGTCAACAGTTGTCTGTCATTCGGCTGAATTCCGTCATTTGTTGTGAGTCGAAGAGAGCATTGAATGTGCACATTCACACAAACACGGTAAAACCGCAACATACATGGACGAAAATCAAGAGTCTATGCTTTCTCGCGTAGTATGAAAGAGAATTTAGTTTCTCTTTTTTAAGAACAGGGTTGTTAAAAACTGATGGAAGTAACAATGAAAAAAGAGGAGGATAATAGCTATGTTCGCATAAATATTCGGAAAATGAACGGTTTTGTAATTTTTATGATTGCTTTGTTTTATTTTAGAATTATTGGGTTGCCCAAAAAGTAATTGCGGATTTTTTAAAAGAAAGTAAATGCCTTTTTAATAAAACTTAGAATGAACTTTAATCAAATATACTTTTTTTACACTTTTTTTCTAAAGCAAGCTAAAAGTAACAGCTGATAACTGGCAGAAGAAAGAATGCAATTACAGAGTCACAAGCTGTGAAAAAATTTGTCAACGCCGACTATATGAAAAATCCGCAATTACTTTTTGGGCAACCCAATATTTAGAGCAAATCATGACAAATCGTTTCTTAGTAACTGTTTTTGCATGTTATCGATAAAATTACCAGTACAGCTTTGCACTGATATTTGATCCAGAACATTTGACGACAAAAACAACAACAGGGTGGCATCGATTATACGTGATTCGCTTAAACGAGAACATCTATTGTCAGGGATCGAAGACGAAAGAAATACATCTTTTATATAAAAAAATTCAGTTTGTATTTGTTTGTCGGTTTGTTTGTTTGTTCCGTATAGACTCAAAAACGGCTGAACCGATTGCAAATTGAAAATTTTGCCCATGAACATTCCACTAAGGAACAGGGACAAACTTCTCACCTATCAATGAGTGCAGTCCGATTCAAGTTTAAGCTCAATGATAAGGGGCCTCCTTTTTATAGCCGAGTCCGAACGGCGTGCCACAGTGCGACACCTCTTCGGAGAGCATTTTTACATGACATATTACCTCACAAATGTTGCCAGCATAAGGAGGGGAAAGCCACCGCTGAAAATGTTTTCTGATGGTCTCGCCAGGATTCGAACCCAGGCGTTCAGTGTCATAGGCGGACATGCTAACCTCTGCGCTACGGTGAACCGATTACCTTGAAATTTTCACAGATTGTCTAGGTTGGTCTGGAAGGAAACATAGGCTATATAGTTTTTTGATATCGAAGGGGGGGCGGACCCTCCCCCTTACCCCAAAGTACTACCCAAAAATAAAAGTGCACCCAGAAGGACTATATGGGATTCAAATGAAAGGTATTCAGGAGTAGAATACAAATTTCATAATAAAAGTTGGGTCCAAGTACCTGAACGGCCGCCCCAGCCCCAAAACTCCTTAAAATAGGTTTATTTGACGATCATGACAATATGGGACTCAAATGAAAGGTATTCGGGAGTAGATTACGAATATGGTCAGGAAGTAGGAATAGGCTTTATAATTTATTGATTACGGAAGGGGGCGGACCCTCCACCGTTAGCCCAAAAACACCAAACAAAATCAAAAGTGGACCGATAAGGACAATATGGGTATCAAATGAAAAGTATGCGGGAGTAGATAACTAATCTGGCATACAAATTCATGTCGAAGTATAGGGGGTCACCCCACCACCACAAAAACGCCCAAAATGGGCAAAGTAGCCAATTACGGCTATATGGGACTCGGTTTGTTTGTTTCGTATAGATTGAAAAACGGCAGAACCGATTTTCTCGAAATTTTCGCATATTGTGTAGGCTGGTCTGGAAGGAAACATAGGCTATATAATTTTTCGTTATCGGAAGGGGGAAGGACCTTCCCCCTTATGCCAAAAACACAAACCAAAATCAAAAGTGGACCGATCGGGACAACGTAGAACAAGTAGAAAACGAACATGATATTAAAATTTGAGTCTAAGTACCCATCGAGCCGCCCGAATCCCAAAACTCACCCAAGCATACAAATTGGATGCTCATTTTAATGTGGGGCTCAATTGAAAGGTATTCGAATCTGGCATACAAAATCAGATCGAAGTATAGGGGGTCACGCTATCCCTCAAAAACGCCATTAGAACCATTATGACTATATTATACTTGGCTGAACCGATTTTCTTATAATTTTCATAGATTGTGTACGTTTGTCTGGAAGGAAACATAGGCTTTATAATTTTTAGATATCGCGTAGAGGCGGACCCTTTCCCTTACCCCAAAAATGCCACCCATATTAGAAAGCGGTCCGTGGGCACAAGGGTATCAAATGAAAGGTATTGGAGACCAGAAAACGAATATGGTATTAAAATTTGAGTTCAAGTACCCAGCGGGCCCTCCCTGCCCCAAAACTTCTCTAAACAGATATATTCAAAGTTAATGCAGTAGATTACAAATCTGGCATAAAACATTAGGTCCAAGTAATGGGAGGTCGCCCACCCCCCAAATACCCTCAAATGGGCATATTAGCCGACCATGGCTATATGGGACTCAAATGAAAGGTATGAGGGAGTAGAATACGAATATGACATTAAAAATAGCGTTGAAGTCTAGGTAGCGCTTTTCCTCCTAAAGATACGTCAAATGGATTATTTTAACCATTATGACAAATGGAACTCAAATGAAAGGTATTGGATAGTAGAAAACGTATTTGATATCCAATTTTGGAGCCAAGTATTTTGGGGTACGCCCTTAAGCACCCCTTAAACTGAACTTCATTTCGGTTGGGAATAAATAACGAATTTGATGTCTAGTTTCAGTGCAAAGTGCCGGTGGTCAAAACACCCTCCAAACGGTTACCGGCCATGGCAATATGGAGCTCAATTTATAGGGATTTGCAAGTGCATGACGAATTTGAGACGAAATGTTCGAGGTGCCATCCCTCCCCTAATGAGAACATTACCCTAAGGAAGAACCTTACCACCATGAATCGAGAAGGGGCAAATTGTCATACAACAATGAGTGCTTTCCGATTCAAGTTTAAACTCAATGATAAGGGACCTTTTTTATAGCCTAGTCCGAACGTGCGACACTTCTTTGGAACAGACAGACGGACGGACAGAAAAAATCTTAAATTTTGGACAACTTTTTTTTCAGTGCAGTGGATTAAGCCTGAAAACAAAATTTGTTTCAATCGACCCACCCATTCCGGAGATCTGGGTCTTGCGGTTTGGATTTACATTGACTTCTATATATATGATTAGAAGATTTATTATAAAGGGTGATTTTTTAGCTTTTATCTTTCTGGCAACACTGTTTTAAACAGCTCACGCACGTTTCGTGTTTTTTTTTTTCAGTGTCAAACATCTTTAGTTTGGTCTATAACCATGAATAGATTGATAGATAGCAAATGATTGAATTTTATTATCAAAATGTGTGCTCTGTTAAGAAAGTTCATAGCGCGCTTCTTCCATTTTATCGTCAGTTGAATCGACCCACTGAAACGGCTATTCAGGCAATTGTGACTAAATTTCCCACCAAATGTACATTGTTGTGCGAATGCAAAGCAAAGCAAAATTTTTGGTTAATGGGCTCTTGAAGTTAGCCGAAGATCCACTTTTCATCGAAAGATTGTGTTTAGAGACGAAGCTTTTTTTTTGACTCAAAGGGTACGTAAATAAGCAGAATTGTCGAATTGTTGATCAGCCAGAAGCATTGCAAGAGCTACCCATACATCCAGAAAAGTCACAGTTTGGTGCGTTTTATGGGCTGGTGGCATCATTGGACCGTACTTCTTCATAGATGATGCGAATCGTAACGTAACTGTGAATGGTGAGCGCTGTCGTGAGATGATATACAACTTTTTTTTTGCCCAAATTGCAAGAGCTTGCCTTGCATGATATGTGGTTTCAACAAGACGGTGCCACATGCCACACAGCACGCCTAACAATGGACTTCGATTCAGATTTACAGGCGAGTTCGATGAACATTTTATTTCACGTTCGGGACCGGTAAATTGACCGCCTAGATTATGGGATTTAAGGCTTTTTGAATATTTTTTGTGGGGCTATGTTAAAGCTCATGTCCATACAGACAAGCCGGGTTCAGTTGACGCATTGGAAGACAACATTGAAGCATTAAGTCGTGATACCATACCTGTTGAAATGTTGTGAAGAGTATGCCTAAATTGGACTTAGCAGATGGACCATTTGAGGCGCAGTCACAGTCAACATTTGCATGAAATAATCTTCAAACAATAAATTATATGGAACGTGCTATTGATTCCAATAAAAATGTGATGCATTTTCCGAATTTTATGTGTTTTTTTTTTTGAAAAACTTTCCTAACGCTCTTCAAATATCACCCTTTAGTATACTACACAGAAAAAAATTGGCCGAAATTTTTAGATTTTCCTTATCCGTAGGATTTTATCAATGAGAACGAGCCAAACAACCAAATCTTTAATATAAGATGCTAACTTTAAATTTCCTGCTTAATAACGGACACGACCATCCACTTCGAATTTCGATCACTGATTGATTCTTATTTTACTACCTATCATTTTTATACCCACCACCGAAGGATGGGGGTATATTCATTTTGTCATTCCGTTCATCAGTCTGTTGAAATCACGCTACAATCTTTAAAAATATATTGAGATATTGAGCTGAAACTTTGCACAGATTCTTTTTTTTTCCATAAGCAGGTTAAGTTCGAAGATGGGCTATATCGGACTATATCTTCAAATAGACCCTATATAGACCGATGCGAAGATTTAGGGTCTTAGGCCCATAAAAACCTCATTTATTATCCGATTTTGCTGAAATTTGAGACAGTGAGTTGTATTAGCCCAGTCGACATCATTCTTCAATTTGGCCTAGTTAGGTTCAGATTTGGATATAGCTGCCATATAGACCGATCGGCCAATTTAGGGTCTTAGGCCCATAAAAGCCACATTTATTATCCGATTTTGCTGAAATTTGGGACAGTGAGTTGTGTCTGGCCCTTCAACATCCCTAGTCAATTTGGCCAAGATGGGTTCAGATTTGGATATAGCTGCCATGTAGACTGATCGGCCGATTTAGGGTCTGAGGCCCATAAAAGCCACATTTATTATTCGATTTTGATGAAATTTGAGACAGTGAGTTAAATTAAGCCTATTGACATACTTTTTAGTATTATGACAATATGGCATAGATCGGTCCAGATTTCGATATAGCTGCCATATAGACCGATATCTCGGTTGTAGGTTTTGGGGCCATAAAATGCACATTTATTGTCCGATGTCGCTGAAATTTGAGACAGTGAGTTAAGTTGGTCTTTTCGACGTCTATCTTCAATTTGGCCAAGATCGGTCCAGATTTCAATATAGCGGCCTTATAGACCGATCTCTCGATTTAATATTTTGGGCCCATAGAAGGCGCATTTATTGCTCGATGTCGTCGAAATTCAGGACAGTGAGTTAAGTTAAGCCGCTTGACATACTTCTGCTATATGGCACAGATCGGTCTAGATTTGGATATAGCTGCGATATAGACCGATCTTTCGGTTTTAGGTTTTGGGGCTATAAAAGGCGCATTTATTGTCCGATGTCGCTGAAATTTGAGACAGTGAGATGTGTTAGGCTCTTCGAAATTTTTCTGCAACTTTGCCCAAATCGGTCCAGATTTGGATATAGCTGCCATGTAGACCGATATCTCGATTTAGAGTCCTGGCTCCCTAAAGGGCGCATTTATAATCTGATTTCACTGAAATTTGACATAGTGAGTTATGTTAGGCTTTTCGACATCCATTTCGTTTATGGTTCAGATCGGTTTATTTTTATACCCTCCACCATAGGATGGGGGTATACTAATTTCGTCATTCTGTTTGTAATACCTCGAAATATGCGTCTAAGACCCCATAAAGTATATATATTCTTGATCGTCATGTCATTATAAGTCGATCTATCCATGTCCGTACGTCCGTCTGTCTGTCGAAAGCACGCTAACTTTCGAAGGAGTAAAGCTAGCCGCTTAAAATTTTGCATAAATACTTCTTATTAGTGTAGGTCGGTTGGCATTATAAATGGACCAAATCGGTCCATGTTTTGATATAGCTGCCATATAAACCTATCTTGGGTCTTAACTTCTTGAGCCTCTAGAGTGTGCAATTCTTATCCGATTGGAATGAAATTTTGCACGAAGTGTTTTGTTGTCATATCAAATAACTGTGCGAAGTATGGTTCAAATCGGTTTATAACCTGATATAACTGCCATATAGACCGATCTTGGGTCTTGACTTCTTGAGCCTCTAGAGGGCGCAATTCTTATCCGATTTGAATGAATTTTGGCACGACGTGTTTTGATATAATATCCAACAACTGTGCCAAGTATGGTTCAAATCAGTTCATAACCTGATATAGCTGCCATATAAACCGATCTTGGGTCTTGACTTCTTGAGCCTCTAGAGTGCGCAATTCTTATCCGATTAGAATGAAATTTTGCACGACGAGTTTTGTTATGATATCCAACAATTGTGACAAGTATGTTCAAATCGGTCAATAACCTGATATAGCTGCCATATAAACCGATCTGGGGACTTGACTTCTTGAGCTTCTAGAGGGCGCAATTCCTATCCGATTTGGCTGAAATTTTGCATGACATATTTCATTCTTACTTTCAACAACTGTGTCAAATAAGGTTCAAATCGGTTCATAACCTGATGTAGCTGCCATACAAACCGATCTGGGGACTTGACTTCTTGAGTATCTAGAGGTCGCAATTAGTATCCGATTTGCCTGATTTGCCGATTTTGTACGACGGATCCTCTCAAGACCATCAACATACGTGTTTATTATGGTCTGAATCGGTCTATAGCTTCCATATAAATCGATCTATCTATTTTACTGCTTGGGCCCCCAAAGGGCGCAATTCTTATCCGAATTGGCTGACATTTTACACAGGTCTCCAATATATATTTAGTTGTGGTCCAAACCGGACCATATCTTGATATCGCTCTAATAGCAGAGCAAATCTTTTCTTATATCCTTTTTTGCCTAAGAAGAGATGCCGGGAAAGGAACTCGACAAATGCGATCCATTGTGGAGGGTATATACAATAAGATTCGGCCCGGCCGAACTTTGCACGCTTTTACTTGTTTTTTTTTTTTTTTGAAAATTGATTTTTTAAACTTAGCATCTAACTAGCTGAACATTTAAAGTCGGTCCTATTTCTAAGGCCATTTTGCGTATTTGACAAAGGTACACTGTTGTCTTGTTTCAAAGCCAATTTCCCAACTTTCAACGATATTTTGACCTAAATTTTCGATTTTCGCAAAGTTAAATTCTTAATTGTCGCTGTGTAAAAAGCATTTGATTTATCTCCAGTTTAAATAAAAGTGTTTCATGACATTTTAGGGGCTTTACAGCATCTGGTTGGTAAGCCACTTTTCCAAAAATATCATTTGGGTAGATTTTGCCTAAAAACCACATTTCCATTCTTTCCTATATAGGTAAGCCTTAATAAGATATACAAACTGCTCTCCTCAACTTTGTATCGTAGTATTTTAAAACCCCTCAAAAAAAAGATGGCAATTTAACTTTGAGTCAGTCGTAAACCCATTGCTGTGCCAATGCCATACCTTTGTGTCCTTACACATTGGACATAAACGGTATGTATGGACACAAACAAACATGCACCGACAAGAGTATATTTCAAACAAACTTTTTTATTCTCATCCAATTTGCTGGCCAAACCAATTTGGTCCGGTTGCCCGCACCGGCACAAGAATAAATCATATTATATGCCACTGCTCTCTGCTATTCGCACTTATCACAAGTGTACACCAGCAGAGCAGTTAAATCGTTACAAATTGATTTTTACCCTCCACCCGGTGTTCATGCCAGTTTGCTGGCATTCTCGCAGCATCCTCTATGCCAGAGCATTTCATAATGCAAATATAACAAAAAAAAAATTGTTTTGTAAATTGAGTGAACAACACTAATCCGCTGCAGCCATTATCAGTGGACACAGGGCACAACGGACATGGGAATGTTTGTGAGTGAAAGCAGCTGGAGGACACTGCCCCCACAAAGGACAAAAGGACTAGGAATTGTAATGCAACTGGTTTGCAAGTGGTTGAACATTAACATATCAACAACATAGAAGGTACAAATGGCCAGACAGACCATGGCCACTCATTGTGCAGTTGTCCATCCGAGTGTCCTTTCACACTCTACCGCGGCCGACATTTTGAGTTCCATATCAGTGCTTTATGGTCGTGTCCTTTTTCAAATAAGAAGCATAAAAGCGCCCCATGTCGAAATATCCGGTTGCTGTATGAGTGACTCCAAAATTGAATTTTGTACGTGGACAATGCAATGGAATAAGCATCGGTTATGTTAATAGAAGTGAACATGCTGCCAAAAAATTGATTGTGCTGTGCTAGAAAATTCCTATTATTTTTACGAAAAGTTATGGGCTTGTGTTTACGCTACATTACTACATGGTATAAACCCAATTAATGACCGTATATGGATTTCCATATATTTTTATACCCTGGGGGGATGGGGGTATACTAATTTCGTCATTCTATTTGTAACTCCTCGAAATATTCGTCTAAGACCCCATGAAGGATATATACTCTTGATCGTCAGGACATTTTAAGTCGAACTAGCCATGTCCATCCGTCTGTCCGTCTGTCTGTCGAAAGCACGCTAACTTTCGAAGGAGTAAAGCCAGCCGCGTGAAATTTTGCACAAATACTTCTTATTAGTGTAAGTCGGTGGGGATTGTAAATGGGCTATATCGGTCCACGTTTCGATATACCTGCCATATAAACCGATCTGGGATCTTGACTTCTTGAGCCTCTAAAGGGCGCAATTCTTATCCGATTTGGCTGAAATTTTGCATAAGGTGTTTCATTATGACTACTAACAACTGTGCTAAGTATAGTTGCAATCGGCCCATAACCTGATATAGCTGTCATATCAACCTATGTGGGGTCTTGACTTCTTGAGCCGCTAGAGGGCACAGTTCTTATCCGATTTGGCTGAAATTTTGCACGAGGTGTTTTATTATGACTTCCAACAACTGTGTTAAGAATAGTTAAAATCGGTCCATAACCTGATATAGCTGCCATATAAACCTATCTGGGGTCTTGACTTCTTGAGCCTCCACAGGGAGAAATTCTTATCCGATTTTCCTGAAAATTTGCATGACGTGTTTTGTTATGACTTCCAACAACTGTATTAAGAATGGTTCAAATCGGTCCATAACCTGATATAGCTGTCATATAAACCGATCTGGGGTCTGGACTTCTTGAGCCACTAGAGGTCGCAATTATTATCCGATTTAGCTAAACTTTTCCATGAGGTGTTTTGTTATGACTTCCAACACCTGTGTTAGGAATAGTTCAAATCGGTCTATAACCTGATATAGCTGCCATATAAACCGATCTGGGGTCTTGACTTCTTGAGCCTCCACAGGGAGAAATTCTGATCCGATTTGGCTGAAATATTGCATGATGTGTTTTGTTATGACTTCCAACAACTGTATTAAGAATGGTTCAAATTGGTCCATAATCTGATATAGCTGCCATATAAACCGATCTGGGGTCTTGACTTCTTGAGCCTCTAGAGGACGCAATTATCATCCGATTTGGCTGAAATTTTGCATGATGTGTTTTGTAATGACTTATGACTTCCAACAACTGTATTAAGAATGGTTCAAATCGGTCCATTAACTGATGTAGCTGCCATATAAACCGATCTGTGGTCTTGACTTCTTGAGCCACTAGAGGTCGCAATTATTATCCGATTTAGCTGAAATTTTGCATGAGGTGTTTTGTTATGATTTTCAACAACTGTATTAAGAATGGTTCAAATCGGTCCATAACCTGATATAGCTGTCATATAAACCGATCTGGGGTCTTGACTTCTTGAGCCACTAGAGGTCGCAATTATTATCCGATTTAGCTGAAATTTTGCATGATGTGTTTTGTTATGACATCCAACAACTGTATTAAGAATGGTTGAAATCGGCCCATAACCTGATATAGCTGCCATATAAACCTATGTGGGATCTTGACTTCTTGAGCCTCTAGAGGACGCAATTATTATCCTATTTAGCTGAAATTTTGTACAACGGCGTCTCTCATGACCTTTAACATACATGTCCAAAATGGCATGAATCGGTTTACAGCCTTATGTAGCTCTCCTATATACCGATCACCCTATTTTACTTCTTCACCCCCTAAAGTGCACAATTCTTACTAGAGTTGGCTGACATTTTACACAATGATTTCCATTACGGTCTCCAATATTCAGTTCAATTATGGTCCGTAATGAACCATAACTTGATATTGTTTCAATAACATAGCAATTATTTTCTTTTATCCTTTGTTTTCCTAAAAAGAGATACCGTGGCAAGAGCTCGACAAATGCGATCCATGATGAAGGGTATATAAGATTCGGCCCGGCCGAACTTTACACGCTTTTACTTGTCACTTCTAGAGTCACTGCAGGCGCATTCATTGACCAATCTTGGCAACATTTTGTACCACGTTTTTTACGACGACCACCACAATATCTATAGGGTTTGGTTGAAATTGGTTCACATTTAGATTTACCACGCTTATATATGTTGGTCCGATTTTGAGAAATATTCCAATAAAGTGCTCATTTGTTAACCGATTCTCTCGGAAAGATTTTCTTATGACTCTTAGTATTACAGGTGAAAATCGAAATCGGTTCAGATTAAGATATAGCTGGCATATATGTAAATCGCCCGATTTTTACTTCTAGAGGGCATTCCAATCTCGCTAAAATTTTGCAAAACGCTTTCCTCGATGATTACTACAATATCTAAGAAGTTTGGTCAAAATCGGTTCAGATTTAGATATGGCTCCTATATATATATATATACATATATATGGGGTTGCCCAAAAAGTAATTGCGGATTTTTCATATAGTCGGCGTTGACAAATTTTTTCACAGCTTGTGACTCTGTAATTGCATTCTTTCTTCTGTCAGTTATCAGCTGTTACTTTTAGCTTGCTTTAGAAAAAAAGTGTAGAAAAAGTATATTTGATTAAAGTTCATTCTAAGTTTTATTAAAAATGCATTTACTTTCTTTTAAAAAATCCGCAATTACTTTTTGGGCAACCCAATATGTTCCTCAGATTTTGGATAATTTGCAATAATGTTGTCATTTGTCAACCATAATTATTACAGTTTGAACTTATTTGCTCAAAATTTGATATGGATGATAACCCATCAGAAAACATCCGACGAGGTCCATCAACATTGGTTTAGAATAGGATACAGCTCTCACTTTGTCCTGTAGGGTAAGTGTAGGGTATTATACAGTCGGCACAGCCCGAGTTTTGCCTTTCCTTACTGGTTTGTAAGTATACCATTTTTATACCCACCACCAAAAGATGGGGGTATATTCATTTTGTCATTCCGCTGGTAACACATCGAAGTACCCATTTCCAACCCTACAAAGTATATATATTCTTGATCAGCGTAAAAGTCTTAGAAGATCTAAACATGTCCGTCCGTCTGTCCGTCGGTCTGTTGAAATCACGCTACAGTGTTTAAAAATTGAGCAATTGAGCTGAAACTTTGCACAGATTTTTTTTTGTCCATAAGCAGGTTAAGTTCGTAGATGGGCTATATTGGACTATATCTTGATATAGCTGCCATATAGACCGATCCGCCGATTTGGGGTCTTTGGCCCATAAAAGCCACATTTATTATTCGATTTTGCTGAAATTTGGGACAGTGAGTTGTGTTGGGCCCTTTGACATCTTTCTTCAATCTGGCCCAGGTCGGTTCAGATTTGGATATAGCTACCATATAGACCGATCTCTCGATTTAAGATTTTGGGCCCATAAAAGTCGAATTTATTGTCCAAAGTCTCCGAAATTTGGGACAGTGAGTTGTGTTAGGATCATCGACATTCTTTTTTAATTGGCCCAGATCGGTTCAGATTTGAATATAACTGCCATATAGACCGATCTCTCGATTTAAGATTTTGGGCCCATAAAAGGCGAATTTATTGTCCAATGTTTTCGAAATTTGGGACATTGAGTTGTATTGGGCCCTTCGACATTCTTCTTCAATTTGGCTCAGATCGGTCCAGATTTGAATATAGCTGCCATATAGACCGATCTTTCGATTTAAGATTTTGGATCCATAAAAGGCGAATTTATTGTCCAATGTCTCCGAAATTTGGGACATTGAGTTGTATTGGGCCCTTCGACATTCTTCTTCAATTTGGCTCAGATCGGTCCAGATTTGAATATAACAGTCATACAGACCGATCTCTGGATTTATGGTTTTGGGCCCAAAAAAAGCGAATTGATTGTCTTATGTCACCGAAACATGGTACAGTGAGTTGTGTTGGGACCTTCGACATCCTTCGTTAATTTGGCCTAGATCGTTCCAAATTTCGATATAGCTGCCATATAGACCGATACTCCGATTTAGGGACTTAGGCCAATAAAAGCCACATTTATTATCCGATGTCGTCGAAATTTTGGACAGTGACCGACGAAATTCTTCGTACATTTTACCCAGATCGGTTCAGATATGATTATAGCTGCCATATAGGCCGATTCTCCGATTTAGGGTCTTAGGCCCATAAAAGCCATATTTATTATCCGATTTTGATGAAATTTGGGACAGTGAGTTGTGTTAGGCTCTTCGCAATTGTTCGACAATTTGGCCCAGAGCGGTTCAGATTTGGATATAGCTGCCATATAGACCGATGTCTCGATTTAAAGTTTTGGGCCCATAAAAGGCGCTTTTATTGTCCGATGTCGCCGAAATTTGGGACAGTGAGTTAAGTTAAGCCCCTCGACATACTTCTGCAATATGGCACAGATCGGTTCAGATTTGGCTGCCATATAGACCGATCTCTGGGTTTAGGTTTTGGGGCCATAATAGGCGCATTTATTGGCCGATGTCATTGAAATTTGTGAAAGTGGGTTGTATCAGGCTCTTCGATATCATTTTTCAATTTGGCCTATATCGGTCCAGATTTGAATATAGCTGCCATATAGACCGATCTCTCGATTTAAAGTTTTGGGCCCATAAAATGCGTTTTCACTGAAATTTGACATAGTGACTTATGATAGGCTTTTTGACATCCGTATCGTGACATGATTCAGATCGGTTTATTTTTAGATATAACCAATTACTATAGTATTTGGTCCAAATCAGAACATATTTCGATATAGCTGTTATGGGGATTAAGGTATGCAATTTTTACGGGATTTTGTTGAAAGGTGGTTTACATATATACCCGAGGAGGTGGGTATCCAAAGTTCGGCCCGGCCGAACTTAATGCCTTTTTACTTGTTTATTTATATGTTTGCTTGAACGGCATTTAATGAAGGCCGTAAGTCGATTTTGTTCATTCATTCATTGATTGCTAAATTTTAAGTTTTCTCCTAACCAATGTTATCGAACAGACGAGGTCTGTGACACTTATGTTGGCTTTTGATTGTGTCTTTTTAATTCCTGTTTTTTACGCTTGAACGCATTTTGTAATCAGTCATCCATATACGATCATATGATGGTGCAATAAAAAAAACTTTTTGTTCACAATGTGTCCAAAAGTTGTGGAGAAGAACAACAAACAAAAGTTTCTGTTTTTTTTGGCAGTTAAAAGTCAGGAACTTTATTAAATTCTGGCTGAAGAAAATAAAAGCAAAGCCAAATACATTCACAAATGGAATAGAAGGACTTATAAAAGGGGACAACCAATCAATAAAGAAGCGAAAAACTGACCAGCAATAAAAGGAAAATTGCAATGGACATAAGTCTATGGATAGAAATTGACAACTTTTAAACAACTATTAAAAGAAGGAAAAGTCTAAAAAGTCTATAGATAAAATAGATAAATTAAGAAATTAATTAAATATAGTTTCACTTCATGTTTATTCCTTTTTTATGACCCCTTAGGTGTATGTCCCTAGTGGCAAGGGGCGGATAATTATCCGCATCCTCTTTCAATCTATGACCCTGTTACCGACCACCAAGACTCAATATTAAAATATTAAAAAATCATCCACTTGAATATTAAAGGCAAAAACATTTAAAATATTTAAAAATTACGGGTATTATTGGAGATGTGAGTCTTTTGGACTACTTGGCGATGTAAACTCTAAGATACCAAAACACTTTCTCAAGTGCGAGAATAAAAAGATGTCCTTGGGTCCCAAGTTAGGGCTGTTCAGCGGATGACCCTTCAATTCGACGTTTTGGCTGGTCAAAATGGCGCTGTTTTGAGCCGATGTGTGAGAGCTTGCATTGCCATGGTGTACAATTATTCGTCTTCTCTTGTTTGTTTTTCGAATTACTCCCATGAGTTCAGGCAGTCGAACTGTGGTGTAACCACTCAAAATTGATCTCCTACAGTGGCCACATGACCAGTTTTGTCAAAAAACATTCTTTGGATTTGGCTCCTCTTCGAAGACCAACCGGTGTATTGTTGTTTTGTTTGCAGCACATACGCATAGATCCTTGATTCGTTACCTGTGACGATCTTATAAATGTCTTTTGAAATATCACGATGACATTTTTATACCCACCACCGAAGGATGGGGGTATATTCATTTTGTCATTCCGTTTAAAACACATCGAAATATCCATTTCCGACCCTATAAAGTATATATATTTTTGATCGTCGTAAAAATCTAAGGCGATCTAGCCATGTCCGTACGTCTGTCCATCCGTCGGTCTATTGAAATCACGCTACTGTCTTTAAAAATAGAGATATTGAGCCGAAACATACATTGATTCTTTATTTATACTCCTCACTAAGGATAGGGGTCTACTCATTTCGTCATTCTGTTTGTAACACCTCGAAATATGCGTCTAAGACCCCATAAAGGATATATACTCTTGATCGTCAGAACATTTTAAGTCGAACTAGCCATGTCCGTCCGTCCGTCTGTCCGTTTGTCCGTCCCTCTGTCCACCGAAAGCACGCTAACTTTTGAAGAAGTAAAGCTAGCCGCTTGAAATTTTGCACAAATACTTCTTATAGATGAAGGTCGGTTGGGATTGTAAATGGGCCAAATCGATCCATGTTTTGATATAGCTCCCATAAAAACCGATCTTGGGTCTTGACTTTTTGAGCCTCTAGAGGGCGCCATTCTTATCCGATTGGAATGAAATTTTCCATGAGGTGTTTTGTTATGATTTCCAAAAACTGTGCCAAGTATGGTTCAAATCGGTCCATTTTAAACCGATCTTGGGTCTTGACTTCTTGAGCCTCTAGAGTGCGCAATTCTAATCCGATTGGAATGGAATTTTGCACGACGTGTTTTGTTACGATATCCAACAACTGTGCCAAGTATGGTTCAAATCGGTCCATAACCTGATATAGCTGCCATATAAACCGATCTTGGGTCTTGACTTCTTGAACCACAAGAGGGCGCAATTATTATCCGATTTAGCTGAAATTTTGCATGAGGTGTTTTGTTATGACTTCCAACAACTGTGCTAAGTATGGTTCGAATCGGTCCCTAACCTGATATAGCTGCCTTATAAACCGATCTGGGGTCTTGACTTCTTGAGCGTCTAGAGAACGCAATTATTATCCGATTTGGCCGAAATTTAGCATGGTGTGTTTTGTTATGACTTTCAACAATTGTGCTAAGAATGGTTCGAATCGGTCCCTAACCTGATATAGCTGCCTTATAAACCGATCTGGGATCTTGACTTCTTGAGCCTCTAAAGTGCGCAATTATTATCCGATTTTGCACGTGGTGTTTTGATATCACTTCCAACATTTGTGCCAAGTATGGTCCAAATCGGTCTATAACCTGGTATAGGTGTCATATAAACCGATCTTGGATCTTGACTTTTTGTTGCAGGTTTCGAAGTTTGAAGATGGGCTATATCGGACTATATCTTGATATAGCCGCCATATAGACCGATCAGCCGATTTAGGGTCTTAGGCCCATAAAAGGAGCATTTATTTTCCGATGTAGCTGAAATTTGGGACAGTGAGTTGTGCTGGGCCCTTCTTTAATTTGGCTCAGATCGGTACCGATTTGAATATAGCTGTCATATAGACCGATCTCTCGATTAAAGATTTTAGGCCTATAAAAAGAGCATTTATTATCCGATGTCGCCGAAATTTGGGCAATGAGTTGTGTTTGGTCTTTCAACAGTTGGCATAGATCGGTCCAGATTTGGATATAGCTGCCATATAGACCGATCCGCCGATTTTGGATCTTAGGCCCATGAAAGGCGCATTTATTCGCCGATGTCGCCGAAATTTGGGACATTGAGTTGTGTTAGGTCCTTCGATATTCTGTTGCAATTTGACTCAGATCGGTTCAGATTTGAATATAGCTGCCATATAGACCGATCTCTCGATTTAAGGTTTTGGACCCATAAAAGGCGCATTTATTGTCCGATTTCGCCGAAATTTGGGACAGTGAGTTTTGTTAGGCTCTTCAACATTTTTCTGAAACTTGGCCCAAATGGGTACAAATTTGGATTTAGCTGCCATATAGACCGATATCTCGATTTGAAGTCTTCCCCCCATTAAAGGCGCATTCATAATCCGATTTCACTGAAATTTCACACTGACTTATGTTAGGCTTCGCGACATCCATGTCGTATATGGTTCAGATTGGTTTATTTTTAGATATAGCTACGAACCAGTAAGGAAAGGCAAAAGTCGGGCGAAGTCAACTATATAATACATATATATATATATATAATACACCTACCCTACAATTATAATTTCGGGCAATATTGAAATATACATGTATATGAGGGCTATATCTAAATCTGAACCGACTTTTACACAAATCGTTTGAAAATTGTTATTACTACTTACTATAAGTGCAAATCCGGCGATAGATATATATGGGTTCTAGATCCAAATTTGAGCCAGTTTGGATGAAATTTCGCAGATATGCTATGACCAGCAACAAAACAATCCGTGCCAAATTTTGTGCAGATCTGTTGAAAATTGTAGCTACTACAGCCATTTAAGTGTAAATCGGGCGATACATATATATGGAAGCTATATCCAAATCTGAACCGATTTTGATAAAATCCTGGAGATATATTAAGATCATCAAGAAAACAATCTATGCCAAATTTTGTGCAGAACGGTTGAAAATTGTTGTTACTACGGCCATTTAAGTGCAAATCGGGCGATACATATAAACGGGAGATATATCTAAATCTGATCCGATTTTTACCAAAATCAATCGGGCTATATATCGTCCGATTTTCACTCCTAAAGCCACTGCAAGCACATTTGTTGAACAACTTGCCAAAATATTGCACTACGCTTTCTTCGACGATTGTCTCAATATACATAGAGTTTGGTCAAAATCGGTTCAGATTTAGATATAGCTCCCATATATATGTTCGTCCGATTTACAGTAATATTGCAATAAAATTGTCATTTGTTAACCGATTTTTGCGGAATTTGGCAGGAGGGATTTTCGCTTGACTCTCAATATTACTGGCGAATTTCATGGAAATCGGTTCAGATTAAGATATAGCTCTCATATATATATATATCGCCCGATTTTAACTTCTTGAGTCTCAGCAAGCGCATTTATTGATCCATCCTGCCAAAATTTTGCAAAACACTTTTCTCGACGATTGCCACATTATCTGAGAAGTTTGGTCGAAATCGGTTCAGATTTGAGTATAGCTCCCATATATATTTTCGTCAGATTTTGGGTGATTTGCCATAATGTTGTCATTTGTCAACCATAGTTTTTTCAGTTTGAACATATTTACTCGCCGAGGTCCATCAAAATTGGTTCAGAATTGGATATATAGTAGATATAGTCGCACATTGTGCTTATAGGGTAGGTGTAGGGTATTATACAGTCGGCCCGCCCGACTTTTGAACATTTATTTTGCACAACTTTTTAAGCGATTGTGAAGTTGTGCTGGTTCCAACGAGGACAAACCTTTTTTTTCGGCCAGGTGTTAAGGCAATATTGTATGTATGCTGTTAGTAGAAATGATCAAGGATGCCTCTATCTCGCGGTATGTCATAGGACGACCATTTATTACAAGCTCACACATGGGCATCAGTGTCGGCCAGCAGTTTATCACAGTGCAATCGGATGGTGCTTCATCGCCATACTAAAAATAAAATTCCGCAATGCACTCTTGTCGAAATCTACGAAGTCCAATCCATGTCGAAAGTTGTGTTGTGAACTGATTCCATTTTTTGGTTAAATAAATTTTTTAAAGTCACTGTGAACAACTCAATTGTTGGTCTTACGTTCCGAGTCCAATTATGCTGCAAAATGTAAAACTTTTCTATGGAGAGTTGCCAGCTGCAGAAATATGCACATAAAGCAGCCTTCGTATGCAAAGCAACCTCTGTTTATGGAATTTCTTCAAAATCGGACAAGCGTATCAAGGGTCAGGCGTTAATTGATCAAACACCTATTCAATGGATACACGCCTTAAGGAACCTAGATAATCTCCCATGGCAATATCACTGAAATCATAGCCTGAGCTTATTAAAGTCAAAGCACAAGGATAAACAAATCCTTAAAATTCCTTCGCTCATTCGTATTAAGCTTTACAAGCAAAATATAGACTCTCATCACAATTCACCACAACACACGCGGTTCGCTATTAGATAAAATTGAAAAGACCTTTGTCGTGGCATAATTTTAAATACATAGTTTCTTTTTTGCGTCGTTCATTTTAAGGGAGCCTGTTCTACCATGGGCACAGCAGTGGCATAACGACATTCAACAGCCTCCGGAAATATTTCAATTTTTGTTGGCAATAACACGAAGCAGATGAAGAAGATGTCCTTAATATTCATCTGGCAGCGAGCATCTCTTCGGTGTCACACGATACACGTTGTTCCATTATGAGAAACTGCTGCTTTTCTTGTTCCGCAACACGTTCGCCTTTTGCCTTACCTGGGCGGGTGTAATGGGTAATGTATTCCTCTGCTCTCTCTTTATCAGCTTAAATGGCATAAATGCCTCACGAGTATGAGGGGTGAAGGGTGGCGGGCAAAGCAAAGCAGAGTGCCGCAGTAGTGGAGGTGGCACATGTCGATATCGAGATTAACATTTAAAGAACATTGTCACTGATACGCTTTGGCAAGGAAGAAAAACATGACGAGTGGGACGGATGCTAGGATCTACGGATACACATCAAAAACATGGCAAAACGTTTACTTAAGACAAGCATGGATAGAGGGCGGTATTGTATCAAATATACCAATAGCACTGACATGTCAATTTGCTTTGACAGCCATTGGCTTGTGAATTGGGAAGAATATATGGATGAATCAGGTGAAACTCTTTGATTTCAGAGGAAATTTTTCATGGCTGGATCCCCCACAAATGGTGCCAATCTAGACATGTCCGTCCGTCTGTCTGTTAAAATCACGCTACAGTCTTTAAAAATAGAGAAATTGAGCTGAAACTTTGGAAAGATTCCTTTCTTGTCCATCAGCAGGTTAAGTTCGAAGATGGGCTATATCGGACTATATCTTGATATAGTCCCTATATAGACCGATTCGACGATTTAAGGTCTAAGGCCCATAAAAGCCACATTTATTATCCGATTTTGCTGAAAATTGGACTTCGACCTCCTTCGTTAATTTGGCCCACATCGGTCCAGATTTGGGCCAAATGCCCGATCCGATCCTCCGATTTAGGGTCTTAGGCCCACAAAAGCCACATTTATTGTCCGATTTTGCTGAAACTTGGGACATTGGGTTGTGTTAGGCCCATCGGAATTCTTCGCTAATTTGGTCCAGATCGGTCCAGTTTTGGATATAGCTGTCATATAGACCGATCCTCCGATTTAGTGTCTTAGGCCAATAACAGCCACATTTATTATCCGATTTTGCTGAAATTTGAGACAGTGAGTTGTAATAGGCCCTTCAATATCCTTCTTTGATTTGGGTCAGATCGGAAAAGATTTGAATATAGCTGTCATATAGACCGATCCTCCGATTTAGGGTCTTAGGCCCACAAAAGCCACATTTATTATCCTATTTTGCTGAAATGTGGGACAGTGAGTTGTGTTGGGCCCTTCGACCTACTTCGTTAATTTGGCCCACATCGGTCCAGATTTGGATATAGCTGTCATATAGACCGATCCTTCGATTTTGGGCCTTAGGCCAATAAAAGCCACATTTATTTTCCGATTTTGCTGAAATTTGGGACAGTGAGTTGTGTTAGTCCCTTCGACATCCTTCTTTGATTTGGCTCAGATCAGTTCAGATTTGAATATAGCTGTCATATAGACCGATCCTTCGATTAAGGGTCATAGGCCCATAAAAGCCACAGTTATTATCTGATTTTGCTGGTATATAGTACAGTGAGTTGTGTTGGGCCCTTCGACCTACTATGTTAATTTGTCCCACATCGGTCCAGATTTGGATATAGCTGCCATATATACCGATCCTCCGGTTTAAGGTCTTAGGCCCATAAAAGCCAAATTTATCATCCAATTTTGCTGAAATTTGGATCAGTGAGTTATGTTAGGCCCTTCGACCTCCTTCGTTAATTTGGCCCAGATCGGTCCAGATTTGGATATAGCTGCCATATAGACCGATACTCCGATTTAAGTTCTTAGGCCTATAAAAGCCGCATTTATTGTCCGATTTTGATTAAATTTGGGATAATGAGTTATTTTAGGTCCTTCGGCATTCTTCTTCAATTTGGCCCTGATCAGTTCAGAGTTTTATATAGCTGCCATATAGGCCGATTTTTCGATTTAAGGTTTTGGACCCATAAAAGGCGCATTTGTTGTCCGAGGTCGCCGAAATTTGAGACAGTGACTAATATTAGGCTTTTCGACATCCGTGTCGTATATGGTTCCGATCGGTTTATTTTTAGATATAGCTACTGTTATTCTCATGGCTACGGATATTCTCATGGCAGTTCCTATATGCTGGTTGGTTTAAGCTTTTATTTTTTCTACTCAATTCACATTTCCTTTGACTGTTCTCACGCCCTTAGGATGCTTGAGTGGAATGACATGGAATCCCTTTGCTAAAGTATCGTTTATCTCTTATTGGTCTTCTAAGGCGTTTAGATTATTGCAGATAAAACGTAATAAGATGGTAAACCTGACAGAAATTTTTTAAAACGTTAAATTCAGCTGCAAATGATGACACCATCTCCTCCTTTACCACGTGCTTGCTGAATA
This sequence comes from Stomoxys calcitrans, assembly GCF_963082655.1. NCBI lineage: Eukaryota > Metazoa > Arthropoda > Insecta > Diptera > Muscidae > Stomoxys > Stomoxys calcitrans. Next base: position 267,081,420 of record NC_081552.1, on the reverse strand, counting down.
TTCTCTTCGTCATAGAGGAAAAAATAGATGGAATGAAATTGGAAAAAAATAAGCGCCCATAATGAGCCCGTCTACGGAAGAGATAAAACTTTAGCTTATGTTTCAACGATGTTGTCGTTGTTGATACTTTTTCCATTGGTTTCCATCTTATTTTGGTCTTATGATGAAATAGAATATTGTCTGAGTTTAAGTACCTTTATCTTGCGGATATTTTTTCCCCAATGCTTTCCCAAAAAAAAAACACAGAGCAACGACTGAGAAAAGCTATAAGGCAAGAAGAAGGATGAAGATGAAGTGAAGACGCGGCGCATAAGACAGCTGAAAATCACACAACAAAGAAGTGCTGCGTTCCATGATTAGCATTGGCATCAATAAACCAAAAGAGCCAAACATTCATTCAATTGTTGCTGATAGTGTGGCAAAAATGCTTTTAGAATACCAGAAAAATAGCATAGGGACGCACTGGCGGAAGGGATGACCGTAGAAAAGGGACGTATCCAATGCTTTAGTTTATCATTGCCCATGTAGAAGAGGAAGATTATGGAGGATGAGCATAACGATGGCAATGATGATGGTAATGTCACTGCTGCTGATGCTGCGAATGACAATGCCGTTGACTGCCAACCCAATAAAGTGTTGAATCCAAGACCAGCATGGATAAATGCAGGGTATGGAAAAAGTGTACAGAGTGACTTTGAATAAAGATAGTCGACAAAATGGCAGCTGTTGCTGGGAAAAAGTACCAATGTATTCATTCAACCATCCATCCATCCATCCATCTATCTGCGCCGGCGAGAAGCTGCTCACAAAAAAATACCCCAACGAGTACAAACGAAAAAGAACAGCAACAACTTGTTTAAGTAGATTTATACTTAAACAAAAACTTGGCGAAAAATAAAACTGCGGCAGACGTGGCGAGTCCTGTGGAGCACCCGATAAATGCCACAAAGACGACGGATTTTAGCTGCAAACATACACTTTGTCTCACATATACAATAGAGGACTTTTCCTTCAAGCTTTAACTATCAGCAAAGGTTTTCCTAGTACTGATAGAATTGAATTTGAACAGAAATTTAAGTTAATACTCGTATATGAGCACAGTTTTTGAAAGCACCCATGGGTGATGTATGGGCTTGCCAACGGCGGATACATAAAATAACATCTTTTTCACCTTTGGAAAACATATTTTGCCCTTTATCCAGCTGCACCGTTTGTGAGCATTTTAACATAATAAATCTCTCACAATGCTTGGAACAAATATGTCCTTTGTAATCAACATTTAAATAGATTTCGCTGATGTATCATATTGCATTAAAGGCTGCCTTAAGTTATTCTTGAGTCCTATTGCACCTCTCATATTTATTCCCTAAAATCTTTCATCGAACTAAAGAGTTGAATGAGAGTCTCCTGGTTAACATGTCCCATTGAGGATTTTGTGCGTTAGAAGGCCATCCTGGATATCTGGATGGCAAATTCGTACTCTTTATGTTAATATTGATCAGTAAAAAACCGGTGAAAGCGTGCTAAGTTCGGCCGGGCCGAATCTTTTATACCCTCCACCATGGATTGCATTTGTCGAGTTCTATGCAAGGTATATCTTTTTAGGCAAACAAAGAATATTAAATAAGAATTGTTATGCTATTGGAGCTATATCAAGTTATAGTCCAATTCGGACCATAAATGAATGCTGAACATTGTAGAAGTCATTGTGTAATATTTCAATTCATTCGGATAAGAATTGCGCCTTGTAGGGGCTCAAGAAGCAAAATTGGGAAATGGGTTTATATGGGAGCTGTATCAAGCTATTGATATGAGACACGTATGTTTAAAATTATGAGAGAAGCCGTTGCACAAAATTTCTGCCAAATCGGATGAGAATTGCGCCCTCTAGCGGCTCAAGAAGTCAAGATCCAAAATCGGTTTATATGACAGCTATATCAGGTTATATACCGATTTGCGCCATACTTAACACAGTTATTGTAGGTGATAACAAAACACCTCATGCTAAATTTCAGCCCAATTGGATAAAAACTGCGCCCTCTAGCGGCTCAAGAAGTCAAGATCCAAGATCGGTTTCAATGGCAGGTATACCAGGTTATGAACCGATTTGAGTCATCCTTACCACAGTTGTTGGAAGTGATATCAAAACACTACGTGCAAAATTTCAGTCAAGTCGGACGAGAATTGCGCTCTCTAGAGGCTCAAGAAATCAAGACCCAAGATCGGTTTATATGGCAGCTATATCAGAACATGAACCGATTTTAACCATACTTCGAGTAGTTATTGGAAGTGACATCAAAACACCACATGCAAAGTTTCAGTCAAATGGGATAAGAATTGCGCCCTCTAGAGGCTCAAGAAATCAAGACCCAAGATGGGTTTATATGGCAGCTATATCAAATCATAAACCGATTTGGCCCACTTACAGTCCTAACTTACCTACACTAATAAGAAGTATTTGTGCAAAATTTCAAGCGCCTAGCTTTACTCCTTCGAAAGTTTGTTAGACAGACGAACGGACATGGCTAGATCGACTTATGGGGTCTCAGACCAATATTTCAAGGTGTTACAAACAGAATGACGAAATTAGTATACCCCCATCCCATGGTGGAGGGTATAACAAGTAAAAGGGCATTAAGTTCGGCCGAGCTGAACTTTAGATAACCACCGCCACGGGTATATAAGTAAGCCCCATTTCGTCACAATCCAGTGAAAATCGGATAACTAAGGCACCCAAATTGGGTACGGACATTGAGTGGTCTACTATATATGCCACTATTCAATTTTGTAGAACATAATATTGGTCTTTTTGGCAGTTATATCCAATTATAAACCGATCTAAACCATATTAAGGTCGGATATCTTGAAGCTCACTGTTTCAAATTTCAGCGAAATCGGGTAATAAATAAAGCTTTTATGGGCTTCAGACCCTTTATCGGGAGATCGGTCTATATGGTAGCTATATCTAAATATAGTCCGATCTGCATCATATTTGGTTCAGTTATTGGGAAGCCTTTAACTACTCACTGTTTCAAATTTCAGCAAAATCGGGTGAAAAGTCTATATAGCAGCTATATCCAAATATGATCCGATTTGGCCCGTTCCAGAACTTAACCAGCGTACATCAAAAAGACCTATCTGTGCCAAATTTCAGCTCAATATCTCAATTTTCAAAGGCTTTAGAGTGATTGCAACAGACGGACGGACAGACACTCGGACATGATTAAATCGTCTTAGAATTTTACGACGATCCAAAATATATATATACAGCCATCAGTCAGTCAGTTGGTCTGTCGGTCAATCACGCGTCTATTTTATATATAACAAAGTGTAAAATGTTTTCATGTCCCCACAATTATAATATCTTGTTGTTTCTATGTCAGAGAATAAAAAGACTATCACTTGCACAACCGGAAAATATTTGCCACAAATTTCCAATCACCAATGAAATGCAGACACATGTCCAAATGTTCATGTGTTGCCATATCCGCCTTAATGTTCGCTTAGCTGTGGGATTCGGCTGTTATTGTCGTTGTGACAAACAGCTGGACATGTGGTGAAATGGCTCAACATCAGTTAAATGGAATTTTTGATCAGCCAGGTTTGAAATTGCAATACGTTCGAGTATTTCTGATGAATTTGCAATTTGCTTATTAAAAATATTTCAAATATGATAAGTGTGTGTGTGTGTGTGTTTTGTTCCGTTTTAAGGTCCAAGCAACCAGTCAGCCATTATAATTCTGTCATAATTTCACTTTGAAGTTCGGTCAAGCAGGAAATGAAAGGGAGAGTGAAAATACAGACATTAGCTACAAATTTAAATTACAAATATAACAGAGAAACCCTAAAAACACACAGTCATTCACATAAACGCACACACTCAAGCACACACACACACACCATGTTAATGCCCACAAATGAATATGTGAGTGAGTGTTTGTTTGTTTGATATTCTACTGCATTGACCATTGAAGCAGAAATATGTATATTGGCACAGTGGAAGACAAAATTTCGAATCAAAACAACTAAAAAGGCATTAAGTTTGGCTGGGCCGAACTTTGGATACCCACCACCTCAGATGTATATATTAACCACCTTTCGTCGTAATATGGTGAAATAAGCTTAAATCGGGTAATAGGTATATATGGCAGCTATATCAAAACATAGCTCGACCTTGACCATGGTTAGTAAATACTAGAAATGTTTTACAAATGTCGCCGAAAAGTAAGAGAAATGCAAAAAATATTTACATTAGCAACCCTTGAATCTATTATGACTAATTTGGCCGGCACCATATTTCTTTGTTATACCCACCACCGAAGGATGAGGGCATATTTATTTTGTCAATCCGTTTGCAACACATCGAAATACTTATTTCTGATCCTATAAAATATATATGTGCGTCCGTCTGTCTGTTGAAATCACGCTACAGTCTTCAAAAATAGAGATATTGAGCTGAAACTGTGCACAGATTCTTTTTTTGTTCATAAGCAGGTTAAGTTCGAAGATGGGCTATATCGGACAATATTTTGATATAGCCCCCATATAGACCGATCCGCCGATTTAGGGTCTTAGGCCCATAAAACCCACATTTATTATCCGATTTTGCTGAAATTAGGGGCAGTGTGTTGTGTTAGGCCCATCGACGCCCTTCGTCAATTTGGCTCAGATTGGTCCAGATTTGGATATAGCTGCCATATAGAAGGATCCTCCGATTTGGGGTCTTAGGCCCATAAAACCCACATTTATTATCCGATTTTGCTGAAATTTGGGACAGTGAGATGTGTTAGGCCCATCGACGTTTTTCGTCAATTTAGCTCAGATCGGTCCAGATTTGGTTATAGCTGCCATATAGAAGGATCCTCCGGTTTAGGGTTTTAGGCCCATAAAACCGACATTTATTATCCGATTTTGCTGAAATTTGGGACAGTGAGATGTATTAGGCCTATCGACGTTCTTCGTCAATTTAGCTCAGATCGGTCCTGATTTGGATATAGCTGCCATATAGAAGGATCCTCCGATTTAGGGTCTTAGGCCCATAAAACCCACATTTATTATCCGATTTTGCTGAAATTTGGGACAGTGAGATGTGTTAGGCCCATCGACGTTTTTCGTCAATTTTGCTCAGATCGGTCCTGATTTGGATATAGCTGCCATATAGAAGGATCCTCCGATTTAGTGTCTTAGGCCCATAAAAGCCACATTTGTTATCCGATGTTGCCAAAATTTGGGATCGTGAGTTAAGTTAAACCCCTTGACATACTTCTGCATTATGGCACAGATCGGTCCAGATTTGGATATAGCTGCCTTATAGACCAATCTCGCGGTTTTAGGTTTTTGGGCCATAAAGAGCGCATCTATTATCCGATTTTTCTGAAATTTGGGACAGTGAGTTGTGTTAGGCCCATCGACGTTCTTCGTCAATTTAGCTCAGATCGGTCCAGATTTGGTTATATCTGCCATATAGAAGGATCCTCCGATTTAGTGTTTTAGGCCCATAAAACCCACATTTATTATCCGATTTTGCTGAAATTTGGGACAGTGAGATGTGTTAGGTCCATCGACGTTCTTCGCCAATTTAGCTCAGATCGGTCCTGATTTGGATATAGCTGCCATATAGAAGGATCCTCCGATTTAGGGTCTTAGGCCCATAAAAGCCGCATTTATTATCCGATTTTGCTGAAATTCGGGTCAGTGTGTTGTGTTAGGCCCATCGACGTTCTTCGTCAATTTAGCTCAGATCGGTCCAGATTTGGTTAAAGCTGCCATATAGAAGGATCCTCCGATTTATGGTTTTAGGCCCATAAAAGCCACATTTATTATTGGATTTTGCTGAAATTTGGGACAGTGAGTTCAGTTAAACCCCTTGACATACTTCTGCATTATGGCACAGATCGGTCCAGATTTGGATATAGCTGCCTTATAGACCGATCTCGCGGTTTTAGGTTTTGGGGCCATAAAAAGCGCATTTATTGTCCGATGTCGCCACAATTTGGGACAGTGAGTTGTGTTGGGCTCATCGATATCCTTCTCCAATTTTTTTCAGATCGGTCCAGATTTGGATATAGCTGCCATGTAGACCGATCTCTCGATTTAATGTTGTGGGCCGTTTCCGTTTCATTCCGTTTGCAATAGACCGAAATTTAAATTTCCGACCCTACACGATATATATATATTTCGGATCGTCGTAAAATTCTAAGGCGATGTGACGATGCCGTTTGTCTGTCCGTCCGTCTGTTGTAATCACTCCACAGCCTTCAAAAATTGAGATTGAGAAATGGGGTTTACATATATTTCCGAGATGGTCGGCCGGGCCGAACTTAATGCCTTTTTACTTGTGTTTCCATGATAATTTTTGAAAAAATACCAAACTCAATTATTCATCTTTAAATAAAGAGTTCGCCCACTGTGTAACGGGCCATGTGCAGTCGAATGACTGAAGTGGTCAAGTGTAAGTGTGAGGATATTTGTTCAAATGTCTGGCGATTCGTAAAAATCTACCCTTTTTTTTTTGGTTTTTGCATCTGAATTTTGAAAAACGTTCTTTTGGACCCTTAAAGCAAACATGTTGTTAATATGTAAGCTTTATTGCAGATATGGACAGTCAGAAGCAGACTAGAATAGAAACACAGACATACACATTAAAATGTGTGAATTTTATCACACTTATAACGAAACATATCCTTTCATGTAATTTGAGATGATATCCTGTTGCTTTGACTGCACTTTCTATTTACTCTGTCCGTCTAACCGTCTGCCTGTCTGTCGGGTAAAGTGTGAAACATACACCAAAGGTTGTTATTTGTTGTGTGCAAAAATTCGGTTCGATTGGTTCGTATTATCCTTTGACTATCTCTACATTATAGATTTTGAATGGTGATGGGTGGCGAGGGGAGGCAGGAAGTCAAATACTATGACTGAGTGTATATGTGTGAGTGCATGAAAGGATTTCCTTTTGATTGACATTGTGTGGCATTTGAATTTTAGCCACATATGCAAATATTTTGCATACATATCCGGCCTGATTGACAACATCAGCCGTGCGCCGTGTTGTGCTCTAAGCATGCGTATGTGTGTGAGTGCATGCTTGTGAGTGCGGTGTATTAAAATGTTGATGCCACACATTGCTGCCACTTGTGAGCTGAACAACTGGTTGATTTCAGGCATGTTTCGATGAACTCTCATTAGGCTTTGTATCCTTGCGACCGCTCGAGTGTCTGTCCAATCGTTTGCATGTCTGCTTTTTCTGATTGCTATGACAATGTTTGTTTAAGGCACACACACACCAACACGAATATGATGTGAATTTGCATGCAGCAAACATTTATGCCAACGCATTTATTAGTCTATTCCGATAGTCCCCAACAAATTTGAAAAAAGAAAAAAAAGAGGCCCAAAGTCAATATTCCGAAATTGTGAATTTGAAGAAATTCTCTTCTATAGATTTTGCAAGAGCTTATATTAAGAACTAGTTCATTGTTACAAAACCAAATGATATATTCCACAAACGAGATCATGTAGCAGTTTAAAGCATCATTAAAGTTTAAAAATCCAAACTTAAATGTGTCTTTCGCAGTGGGAAGAAACTTCTGCAGGGGACCTGGGACTCTGGAAAGTCTCTGAAAATTTAGACACTTCCATCGATTCCCATTTCATTTTTCTTCGATAACTTTAAACTTTACGCTGTGCCCATCAAACTTGAATACAATTCACACATGTCGGCAATTGTCTCAAATGTCTACTTTGGAATTTGTATCGCTGCACTCGAATACATGGCCGTTTCGTTTCGTTTTGTTTATTTCTATTAGATTAGCTTATTTCACATAAACGCTATGCAATCAATTGGTTGGCAAACCATTTAAAAATTTCATTTCAAAATTGAGCCGATTGTCGTGTCGTGTCGTGGCTGCATGCTATCGAGCCTCATCTAGCTATTGCCCTTTAAACGATTTTTGACCGGAATCTAAACGCATCGTGGTGGTCTGCTGAAATTGCGCGCTTGTGTTTGTGTATGCGGTGGTGAGTGGTGATTGGTGAGGCCTCATTTTGCCATATGGTCGTCGCATGGCTGCAGCATTGCAGCGTGCGGTCAGTGATGGTAACTTTTTATGCAAATAAACGATAATTAGGATATCAAAATTAAAATTGTAATTCAAATAAAAGTGTTAACATTTTACTGCATTGTGGCAATTGTGAGGTGATCCGCTGAATTGGCCACCGGCATCTCCTCCTATGATTTGGCAAAGAAAGACAAATACACATCGCGTGTATTGGTGTTTGTGTGTCTGGAAGTGTATGGTGTGCATGAGCAGACCATAAAATTTAGCTTAGTAAGTTTAAAAACTAATTAAATTACCAACAAATATAATTAAATTCCTAAAATTCCTACAGAAAGTGCAACAACTTATCTATGGCTATATGCCGGCCAGTGCTATTGCAGAGACATGAATTCTAATTGGAATTTAATTTTAGTATAATAGGCTTTAATAGTGGCAAGTGCCGCAAAAATGCCAACATTAGGTGTACTGGTCAACTTTCCATACATACGAAATGTGCAGATTTTGTTAAAAACTAATAGTAATGAGCACATAATCATAATGAGAGAATTGAGTATAAATAAGCATTGTCAGAGTTTAAGACAACTAAAATCGGATAATAAGCACGCATTCAAAAGGCCAGCAGTGCGATTCTTTTTTTGCTCCTTACCGACAGAATTAACGATCAATGTTGGTAAGTGTTATTCTGTATTAAATTTTAGCCCTAAAGCGGCATATCGGTCTATATGACAGCTATATCTAAATACAGTCCTATTTTTACCATATTTGGATCGGATGGCGGGTGGCCTAAAACTACTCACTGTTTCAAATTTCAGTGAAATTGGATAAAAAATAATGCTTTTATGGGCTTCAGACCCTGTTTCGGGAGAACGGTTTATGTGGCACCTATATCTAAATATAGTCCAATCCAAACCACATTTGGGGCGGATGTTGGGAGACTTAAAACTACCCACTGTCTAAAATGTAAGCGAAATCGGGTAATAAATAGGGCTTTTATGGGCTCCAGACCCTTTATCGGGAGATCGGTCTGTATGGCAGCTATATCTTAATATAGTCCGATCTGAACCATATTTATGTCAGATATTGGTAGGCCTTAAATAACTCACTGTTTTAAATTTCAGCGTATGAAATATAAAAATTTTATGGGTTTCAGACCCTTTATCGGCAGATCGGTCTATATGGCAGCTATATCTAAATATAGTCCGAACTGAACATATTTGGTTCCTATATTGGGATGCCTAAAAATATTCACTGTTTCAATTTTAAGCGAAATCGGTTAAAAAATAAAGCTTTTATGGCCTTCAGACCTTCTTTCGGGAGATCGGTCTATATGGCAGCTAAATTTAAATATAGTCCGATCTGAACCATATTTGGATCCTATATTAGGACACTCTACACTACTCACTGTTTCAAATTTCAGCGAAATCGATTAAAAAATAAAGCTTTATGGGCTTCAGACCCTTTAACTGCAGATCGGTCCATATGGCAGCTATATCTGAATATAGTACGATCTGAATCATATTTAGATCGGATGTAGGGAGGCTTAAAATAACCCACTGTTTCGGAATTGGGCAATGAATAAAGCTTTTATAGGCTTCAGACCCTTAATCGGCAGATCGCCTTTTATGGGCCCAAAACCTTAAATCGAGAGATCGGTCTATATGGCAGCTATATTCAAATTTGAATTGATTGGGCCAAATTGAAGAAGAAATTTGAAGGCTCTAACACAACACACTGTCCCAAATTTCGGCGCCATCGGACAATAAATGCGCCTTTTATGGCCCCAAAACGTTAAATCGGGAGATCGGTCTAAATGGTAGCTATACCCAAATCTGGATCGATCTGAGCCAAATTGAAGAAAAATATCGAGGGGCCTAACACAACTCACCGTCCCAAATTTCGGCGAAATCGGACGATAAACGCGCCTTTTATGGACCTGAAACCTTAAATGGAGAGATCGGTCTATATATCCAAAACTGGACCGATCTGGGCCAAATTGAAGAAGGATGTCGAGGGGCTTTATTTAACTTAATGTCCCAAATTTCGGCAAAATCTAATATTAAATGTGGCTTTTATGGGCCTAAGACCCTAAATCGGCGGATCGGTCTATATGGCAGCTACACCCAAATTTTCACCGATCTGGTCCAAATTGAAGAATGATTATCAAGGGTCTTACACAACTGACTATACCAAATTTCAGCAAAATCGGATAATAAATGTGGGTTTAATGGGCCTAAGACCCTGAATAAGAACCTAGGATCGGTCTATATGGCAGCTATATCCAAATCTGGATCAATCTGGGCCAAATTGACAAAGGATAACGAAGGGCCTAACATAACTCACTGACTCAAATTTCAGCAACATCGGATAATAAATGTGGCTTTTATGGGCCTAAGACCCTAAATCGGAGGATCGGTCTTTATGGCAGCTATATCCAAATCTGAACCAATCTGGGCCAAATTTACGAAGGAGGTCGCGGGGCGTAACACAACTTACGGTCCCAAATTTCAGCAAAATCGGATAATAAATGTGGGTTTAATGGGCCTAAGATCCTAAATCGGAGGATCGGTCTTTATGGCAGCTATATCCTTATCTGACCTGATCTGGGCCATATTGACGAAGTATGTCGAAGGGCCTAACACAACTCACTATTCTATATTTTAGCAAAATCGGACAATAAATGCACCTTTTATGGACGCAAGACCTTAATCGGACAATAAATGCGTCTTTTATGGGCGCAAGACCTTAAATCTAGAGATTGATCTATATGGCAGCTATATCCAAAACTGGACCGATCTGGGCCAAATTAAAGAAAAATGTCGAAGGGCCTACCACAACTCACTGTCCTAAATTTCAGCAAAATCGGATAATAAATGTGGCTTGACAGGCTTGGGGGATTTTTTGGGGGATGGGCGGCCACTCAGTGAGTTGATCTTGAAAATATATATCGGATTTGTGTTCTATTCTAAAAACCCTCATATTTAAGCCTCATAGTACAATAGTCAGCAAATACTTACTATTTGGATGGTGTTGTGGGCGTGGGGTGGCCCCATAGACACTTTTCCCAAATATTGATATCAGATTCGTGCTTTACTCCCGAAGACCTTTCCTTTGAGCCCCTTATTGCTATGGTCGTAAATTTGTCCCCTTTGCTGGATGTTTTTGGGGAGAGGCGGCCCCCCAAACACTTGGCCCCATATTTGGATATCAGATTCTAATTCTGCACTCAAATACCTTTTGTTTAAGCCCCATATTCCTATGGCCAGTAAATAAGTCCAGTTTGGGGGTTGTTTTGGCGAAGAGGTGGATCCCCAGAAACATGGTCCCACATTTGGATATCAGATTCGTATTTTACTCGCAAATACCTTTCATTTGACTCGCATATTGCCATGGTCGGTAAATATGTCCGATTTAGGGGTGTTTTGGGGGTTGGGGTGGTTGGGGTGGTCCCCCTAGCACTTGGTCCGACAATTGGATATCAGATACGTTTTCTTATCCTAAATACCTTTCATTTGAGTCCTATATTGTCGTTATTGGTCTAAATAAATGTTTGGTAGGTTTAAGGATGGGGCAGCCCCCCTAGGTACCCCATCCGAAATTTGGATACCAAATTTTTATTTTTCGGGTACTATATGAGAGCACACAAAATTTCGCTTAAATCACAACACTCATCTCCTAGATCTGGCGTTTCTGAAAATTAGGGTAAGGGGGAGGGTCCGCCCCCTTACCCTAATATAATCGATTACTGAATAAATGTTGTTCTCTTATCCAATAAGCACTTTTATGACTTTAGAAGCCACTATTTAGTGTCTGCTTTTTTAACAAAAGCAGACGATTTTTTAACAAAAATTTACTGCTGTCTTAGATTCGGCAGATTTTCTGTTAGGTCATCAAAAATTTTTACTAAACACTTTACTCAGTTTCGCACCATTATACTCTTCACTTTATATCTATTCAACTCACTTTCCTAGAGAAATTTCTAAGAAAATTTAAATTTCGTCAATATTTCCATTTCGTGAACATCGCTATGATGTCAGCAGTGCTATAAAGAAGTCCGTAGACTCTCAGTTCATTGACTGGCCGAAGGCACATTGTACTCCCGTCTCCAAGTCAAACTGACGTCTTCATACAAATGCTGTTATTCGATGAGCTCTCTATGATAGCCCTTGTGTTGGTCTAACCTTCTTTAAATCCAATGATTGAATTTTTAACACTCATGTCCATGGAAAGCATTCCACCAGCTCTTCGATTTAACATGCTTACCATTTTCCCAATAATATTCACAACATTTATTGTTGTTACTGTTGTTGCCGTTTGTGTTATTCGGGTTCGAGAGTAAAAATTTGTTCGATTTTACAAGGCAAAAAAAAAAGAAAATCCAAATCCATTGCTACGATGAATACAAATCCGTTTTTATCCTTTTACGCTGTTAATAAATTCAATGTTATGCTCGTCTGTTTTCGATGTGCTTTTCTTGCTGTACGGTATCTATGAACTGTTAAACGGCAAGAGTGGGGGTGGATGGACGACGAAATGCGATTTAAGCTTTTATTCTGCACACAGAAATTTTGCAATTTCGGTCAATTTACTGGTGAATAGATGAACACATTTGCTTGCGTTGCTGGTAACTTTTGTATGTGGTACTGCCCTCCAAACATTTTCTATCGTGCGAGTCACTAAATCTGCACTCAAGGAAGTTGAAAACAATCTCAGGCGATATCATTTTTTACTCTAATTAGTGTCTCGGTACGGGAGAAAACGTTCCACTTGGCGATATATTCCCAAGAGTGACTAAATAGGGACTAAAAAAAGTGTAAAATTCGATTATCAACGTCATTTATAAAAATAAATTTTTATTTGCCAAATGTTTTTTTTACCTTTTAGAGTGAGGCTAATTTTTATTTCTCTTTCTAATTTACTTCTTTTTCAAATCAAGATTAATAATCGAAGATTTTCTTTGCAATGATTTTCCCTGACTCGGATTTGAACAGCTAACCTTACGATTGTGAGGCGTATGCTATCCCTCTGTGCTACCGGCCTTTCTTCATTACAGAAGGCTAAGTTAACATACATTCTCTTGTTTGGGGTTTTTTGAGTTAGCGTCCAAAACAACAACAAAAAATCTATTTTTAAATTTGTAGCAATAGCAGTTGATTATGAGAAACTAATTAGCGAAACATGAATGATAGAATTCCGACAGTAATGTATTTTGTTGTTGTAAATTTTGAAATCTCTACAAACTATCATACAAAAGGACCTAAAAAGTGACTATTCTGGGAGGGAGTGAGAAAGTCACTTCCAAATGTTTGGAGGGTGGTGGTGGTGGTGGCGCGTGGTCATTGGGTAGATCAGTTGTTGATATACACTGAGAAAAGAAATTACTTTTGCTGTGCATATTGAAGGAATGCATAAGAAAATCAAATTCAAATCAGAATATCGGTTTATATGGATCTCCTATTGGTTAAAAATACTTAAGGTATGGGTCAAATTAGTCAAACCATGGGCTTCGTTAGTAAAAAAGGTACATAAAAATAATGTCAATGTGCATCTGCTTGGTGTGGTAATTGGTAGAAGAAAGTGTACAACACATGAGGCCCTTCAAGCACTACATCAGTAAAAATATTACTTCCAAATTTTTCCAATGTAATCACTGATGTAATCACCGCACTACTGCTTATGAGGTCTCCACCCTATTATTGGACATCGGAAACATATGGAAATGAATAAATTTTTAGCTATATCTAAAAATAAATCAATCTGAACCATAACAACATGGATGTCGAAAAGTCTAAGATAAGTGCATGTGTCAAATTTCAGTTAAATCGGATTATAAATGCGTCTTTTTTGGGGCCAAGACTTTAAATCGAGTTATCGGTCTGTATGGCAGCTATATGCAAATCTTCACCGATCTAGACCAAATTGCAGAAATATGTGGAGGTGTTTAACTTAACTCTCTGTCCCAAATTTTGGAAATATCGCCTTTTATGGGTCCAAAATATTAAATCGAGAGATCGTTCTATATGGCAGCTATTTCCAAATCTGGACCGATGTGAGTGAAAATGAAGAAGGATATCAAAGGGCCGAACACAACTAAAATCATGGGCCCAAAACCTAAAATCGAGAGATCGGTCTATATAGCAGCTATATCCAAATCTGGACCGATCTGTGCCAAATTGCAGAAGTATGTCGAAGAGCTTAATATAACTCACTGCCCCAAAGTTCGGTGACATCGTACAATAAGTGCGCCTTTTATTGCCCTAAAATCATAAATCGAGAGATCGGTCTATATGGCAGCTATATCCAAATTTGGGCCGATCTGAGCCAAAACGAAGAAAGATGTCGAAGGGCCTAACACAACTCACTGTTCCAAATTTCGGCGACACCGGACAATAAATGCCCCCTTTATGGCCTCAAAACCCAAAACCGAGAGATCGGTCTATATGGCAGCTATATCCAAATCTGGACCAATCTGAGCCAAATTGACGAATGACGTCCAAGGGCCTAACACAACTCACTGCCCCAAATTTCAGCAAAATGGGATAATATATGTGGCTTTTATGGGCCTAAGACCCTAAATCGAAGTATCGGTCTATATAGCAGCTATATCCAAATCTGGACCGATCTGGGCCAAATTGGCGAACTCAACTCACTGTCCCAAATTTCAGCAAAATCGGATAATATATATGGCTTTTATGGGCCTAAGAAACTTAATCGAAGGATCGGTCTATATAGAAGCTATATCCAAATCTGGACCGATCTGAGCCAAATTGACGAAGGATGTCGAAGGGCTTAACACAACTTACTGTCCCAAATTTCGGCAAAATCGGATAATAAATGAGGCTTTTATGGGCCTAAGACCCTAAATCGGAGGATCGGTCTATATGGCAGCTATATCCAAATCTAGACCGATCAGGGCCAAATTGACGAAGGATGTTGGAAGGTCTAAGAAAACTCTCTGTCCCAAATTTCAGCAAAATTGGATGATAAATGTGGCTTTTATGGGCCTAAGACCCCAAATCGGAAGATCGGTCTATATGGCAGCTGTATCCAAATCTCAACCGATATGGCCAAAATTAACGAAGGATGTCGAAGGGCCTAACACAACTTACTGTCTCAAATTTCAGCAAAATTCGATAATAAATGTGGCTTTTATTGGCCTAAGACCTTTAATCGAAGGATCGGTCTATATGGCACCTATATCCAAATCTGAACCGATCTGGGCGAGAGAGAATCGGTTCACAAATGACTATTTTATTGCATTATTACTGAAAATCGGACGAACATATATATGGGAGCTATATCCAAATCTGAACCGATTTTTTCCAATTTCAATAGGCTTTGTCTGTAGGTCGAAAAACATGACTGTGGTGTAGGGTGGTGTAGTTGTATAGTAAAAACAATTTTCTCACTGTGCCGATGCATTTCCTCCATCGTAATGTTGCTGTGCAGTGCAATGCTTTTAGTTGAAGTTGTTATTTGTGGTATGGGTTGGTTGTTAAAGTTGTCATCGCCATGAATATGACAACATGAATGCTTGGATAGCTGACTGGCTGCATGACTGGACATGTTTGTTTATTTTTAATATTTCGGTTTTGTTTTTTTTTTTTTTTGTTAATGTTTATATTTTTTCTTTGCGCATTTTGTTCAAAGGACAACAATATTCGCACACACACACACACACACACACACCACATGGAGACAATAAAATAACAACAACAATATCTGCAGCAAAGACCGTAAATGACAACGACTGTGGTGATGGCAACAGCAACACCAACAGCAACAATTATTTACAATAAAAAGGATGTTATTTAAAATGGACAAATGTTTTTTACGAGACCATCTAAATGTTATTGAACAAATACGAAATGTCAACTTTTATGGTCATAAATTAAACCGACCAACCAACCAACCAATCAGCCATTCAACAACACCAACAAATGTTAAATGAAACAAATTTAACTTTTTGTGAATGGCAAACAAAAAAATAAAACAAAATTGAATAAACCCTAGTACTAAGAGACTATGAAAATAAACGATCCATGTATACGAAATGAAGTGCTTATAAATATACGCTCGTTACTGTATAATAGCGTTTTATAGATACACCTTGTCGGAGAGACGAGGGTAGGAGCCGAAATGAAAACCATTTGTTCAAGTAACAGCAAATCTAATGCCGCAGGCTAGGTGGCGTATAACTTATGCACTGGCATGAAATTCGGCATTATTAAACATACGCCCGATGTACCCAGGTATCACTTCACAAATCTAAACGACTGACCGTCAATTCCCTTGTGCGATTTTGATGACTAGCGACTTTTTCATATTCTTCATATTTTATGACCATTTAGCGAAGAAACATGGATTTTAATGACTTTCACATAAAATCGCAAAATATATCTGTCGCAACTAGACACTAAAACGGTTATTAAAAAACAAGTCATAGTAGGATTCGGACCATTAATGAATTGAATGTTAAAGACTGTAGTAGAAGTCATTGGGTAATATTTCAGCCCATTCGGATAAGAATTGTGCCTTGTAGGGACTCAAGAAGCATAATCGAGAGATCGGTTTATATGGGAGCTGCATAGAAAGTATATAGCAAGGAATTCCCAGATTTTCTCTTTCGGGGTTACTTTCTATACCCACCACCATAGGATGGGGGTATACTAATCTAGGCATTCCGTTTGTAACACCTCGAAATTTTGACCTAGGACCCCACAAAGTATATAAATTGTTGATCATTTCGACATTCTGAGTCGAACTAGTCATGTCCCGCCGTCCGTTCGTCTGTCGAAATCATGATATCGGTCGAACGCGTAAAGGTAGTTGATTGGATTTTGCACAGAAACTAAATATTAATGTAGGCCATTGAAGATCGCAACAGGGCCATATTGGTTCAGATTTGGATATAGCTCCCATATAAACCGATCTCACGATTTGACTTCTTGAGTCCCTGGAAGCCGCAATTTTTACCCGAGTACGGTTCAAAACGGTCTATAACTTGATATAGCTCCCATATAAAACGATCTCCCAACTTGACTTCTTGAGTCCCTGGAAGCCTCAATTTTCATCCGATTTGGCTGAAATGGCAATGGAATGTTATGACTTCCAACAAATTTGCCAAGTACGGTCCGAATCGGTTTATAACCTGAAATGGGTCCCATATAAACCGATCTCCTGATATGATATCCCGATAATTTTTCGGTATCGGAAGGGGGACGGACCCTCCCCCTTATGCCAAAAACACAACCTTAAATCCAAAGTGGACCGATCGGGACAATATAGGTATCAAATGAAAGGTATTGGAGAGTAGACTACGAATATGGTACTAAAATTTAAGTCCAAGTACCAATCGAAACGCTCCAATACCAAAACTGCCCCAAACAGACATATTGGACGTTCATTCCAACATGGAGCTCAAATTCGGGAGTAGAATTCGAATCGGGCATTCGAATCTGTGTATTGAGCTGAAACTTTGCACAGATTCCTTTCTTGTCAATAAGCAGGTTAAGTTCGAAGATGGGCTCTATCGGACTATATCTTGATATAGCTACCATATAGACCGGTCGGCCAATTAAGGGTCTTAGGCCCATTAAAGCCACATTTATTATCTGATTTTGATGAAATTTGGTACAGTGAGTTGTGTAAGGCACTTCGATATCCTTCGTCAATTTGGCTCAGATTGGTTCAGATTTGGATATAGCTGCCATATATATAGCGATCCTCCGATTTAGAGTCTTAGGCCCATAAAAGCCACATTTATTATCCGATTTTGCTGAAATTTGGGACAGTGTGTTGTGTTAGGCCCTTGGATATCGTTCGTCAATTTTGTCCAGATCGGTGCAGATTTGGATATAGCTGCCATATACACCGATCCTCCGATTTAGGGTCTTAGGCCCATAAAATTCAATTTATTATCCGATTTGGCTGAAATTTGACACAATGACTTATGTTAGGTTTTTCGACATCGGTGTGGTATATGGTTCAGATCGGTTTATTTTTATATATAGCTACTGTACTTATTAATATTTGGTCCAAATCGGAACATATTTCAATATAACTGTTATGGGACATAAGTTATGGAATTTTCACCGCATTTTGATGAAATGTGGTTTACATATACAACCGAGGTGGTGGGTATCCAAAGTTCGGCCCGGCCGAACTTAACGCCTTTTTACTTGTAAGAGGTTACTTTATAGTTTTAGAGCGCACAACAAACTGATTACTGGCTTAGGTGCATGTCCATAGTGGCATGGGGCGGATTAATATCTGCACCCTCTTTTCAACCTAACCTAACCTATCATTGGGTCTAGCTCTTCTCCTTTACAGCGTTGCAAACAAATGAACAAACTTATAATATCCTGTACCACATTGGTGGTGTAGGGTATACAAATATTGTGGTAATTATTCCCTTACAAATGGTGGCTACATTTGTGAGGAATCCTGCCATGATAAAACTTCTCTACCAAGTGATGTCGTTATGCGGCACCCCGTTTGGACTCAGCATAAAAGAGAGGCCCCTTATCATTGAGCTTAAACTTTTATCGGACTGCACTCATTGATATGAGAGAAGTATCCCCTGCTCCTTAAGGGAATGTTCATGGGAAATTTAGAATTAGTATTGTGCCGATCGGCCTACATGCCCATTTGGAATAATGTTTGGTCCCAAAAAATATCCGATTCGTACTCTTCTTTCAAAGACTTTCATTCCAGTCTCATATTGTCACGATGTGTATTTTTGGCTTGTAGGAGATATTTTTTTTTGGGAGATTTGAGTAGCCCCCAGATACCAGGTACTTAACATTGATATCAGATTACAACTCTACGATTACAGATCTTGCATTTATGTTCAATTTTGCGCCGATCAGCCTACATGTGCTGTGGGGTTTTCTAGTGTTGGAGCCAAACTTCGGACCAAATTTGTACTCTACTCTAAGTTTAAGTTTAGATTTATTGAAACTTTCTGTAACAATGAAAGAAAATGTACTCTGCTCTAAAAAATTTTAAATTTTAAAATTTTTCCGGAAACCAAATAAAAAATTACCTTTCATCTATATGTCAGTGTTTGCTGTTATTTGTGTTGTCAAACATTTTTAAATGTGAAGGAATTAAAATTTTCAATTTTTTTGTCCATCAATTAGGAATTTCTCCCATTTTCACAAATTCTTTCGGGTACAAATTCAAATCGCCTGAAGACCTCTATCTGCTATAAAAATCGAATAAAAATGTCGAAATTTTCCTCATCAACTAGCCGTCATCGGAACTTGCCTACATCCGATGTAGAAGCTTTAGACCAACGGGGCTACAATGTGGGCCATAAAATCGGAGAAGGTTCGTACGCCACTGTCGCAACGGCTGGATATGCCACTGACAAAGGGCGAGGTCTGCAGCTAGCCTGCAAGATAGTCGACAAGACAAAAGCCCCTTCGGATTTTGTTAATAAGTTTTTCCCTCGCGAATTGGAGATTCTAACAAAAATCGATCATCCAAACATTGTACAAATCCATAGTATTTTGCAGCGCGGTCCAAAGATATTCATTTTCATGCGTTATGCGGAAAATGGTGATTTGCTGACATACATCAAGAAAAATGGTCCGATTGAGGAACTGCAGGCCAAGCTCTGGTTTATGCAAATGGCCAAGGCCATCAAGTATTTACACTCACTTGACATTGCACACCGTGATCTCAAGTGTGAGAATATTTTAATATCAAAGCGTCTCAATGTCAAGTTGGCCGATTTTGGATTTGCCCGTTATTGTCGAGAGGAAAATGGACGCGAAATCAAATCATCAACGTATTGTGGTTCGGCCGCCTATGCTGCTCCGGAGGTTGTCAGCGCTACTCCTTATGATCCCAAATTGGCGGATGCTTGGTCTCTCGGTGTCATACTCTTTATAATGCTCAATGCCAAAATGCCATTTGACGACAGCAATTTGATGAAATTGCTCGATGCTCAGCGCAACAAAAGATTTGCCTTTAGAAGTAAACTGCAGGATCAATTTTCGGCACAGGCAAAGGCCACAGTTGCTGTTTTGTTGGAACCAGAACCTCATGCTCGTTGGGATATGCGTGAAATTCTCCACTGTAGTTGGCTCTGCGATGGTGGAAATTAAGAGACAAGATTCCTGCAAATTTCACTTAAATTCTTGTTTAAGCTGCAACAACTCTTGAAAGCTGAAGCAAAAAATTATAAATTATCCAAATCAAAATTTTTAAAGGAAAATGTTTTTTTTAAACCCACTACCACGGGATGGGAGATATACTAATCTAGTCATTCTGTTTGTAACACCTCGAAATATGCGTCTAAGACCCCAGAAAGCATATATATCCTGATCGTCATGCCATTTTAAGTCGTTCTAGCCATGTCCACTCCCGAAAATCACATTGGAGCTACTTATTCCAATAGTCGGTATATATGTGTGGTTTAGGGGGGAGTCTGAAACACTTGGCCACGAAACAGATACAGATTTGAGCCCCTTTTGCCATCATCCACAAATATGTCTAGTGTGAGGGGTATGCATGGTGGGGCGGCCACCCACGTACTTACAAACAATTTTTGTCCTCTGACACGTCCTTTCATTTAAGTACAATGTATTCTCGGTCTTTCTACATGTCAGTTTGGCGTTGCATTTATTGTGAGGAGAGGGTCGCCCCCCACGCTAAGAACCAAACGAAAATTTATTTCAGTCTTTTATTGTCGCGATTTACTGTCCTGCGCAATGGTAGAACCTGACCCAGATACTTGAATTATTATACCAATATTGGATTCGAAATATACTGTCATCGACCTTTCTTTTAATTGACATATTATCCCAATCGAACTACAGGTCCTTTTGAAGAATATTGAGTGAGTAGGCATGGTCCCAGACTCTGTCCTAATTGTACATACCAGATTTGTAGTCAAGTCCCAAAGACCTTTCGTTCTATACCCATTTGGTGACGTTGGAAATTTATCCGTTTTGGGGGTTTTTCGGATTGGGGAGGCCCCCTAGACAACTTGGACCAAATTCTTATGCCAGAGTACCCCTAGACACCTTGGATCAAATATCTTTCGTTTGATACCCATATTGTCCCAATCGGTAAACATGTCCTGTTGAGGGGTTTTGGGGGATGGGGAGGCGCCTCAGACACCAAGGAATAAATTTTTTTTATCAGCATTGGACTCATGGCAGGAGATTTGTATTTGATCGTTAAATGATGAGCACAATGATGCCGACGAAAATAATGATGGTGGCAATGGTAATGGGCAATGCCACCGAGAATGGCCATGTTACGCTCTGGCTAATGTTGATGATGCCCTGGGCGACCATGATGCGAATGCGTCACAAATGCAAAACACACAAAAAATTGGAGCCATTCGGCATTAGCAACAGTTCTTTGGCCCCAACCAACCAAACAAAAACAGCAGCAGTACATTGAAAATTATGATTCTCCTTTATTTTTTGTGTTGGCAAAAAAGTTGTAATGGTAGATGGTGACATGTGGATGCTACTCTGGGCATTGTTGTAAAACTGCTTTTTGTTCATAATGCCTGCGGCAACAAACAGATCAACAGCACCACCCCCACCATAAGCATCATGCGATACAACAAAATTTATAGCCTTTTGTCTTGTATATGACCCAACGAGCATTACAACAATGTTTTTATTTATTACGGCCATGGCCATAATGAATTTTCAATGGCATTTTGGGTTTTGAACGCACTGCAAAAAGAATGGCAAGAATGAATGGCAAAAGCAACAATTGGATAGAGCATTATGGCTGGTTAGCTTATCTGAGGTCATTTTATGCTAATCGATAATTTTTAATAATTGCTATTTTTATACCCACCACCGAAAGATGGGGGTATATTTATTTTGTCATTCCGTTTGCAACACATCGAAATATCCATTGCCGACCCTAAAAAGTACATTTATTCTTGAACAGCGTTAAAATCTAAGACGGTCTAGCTATGTGCGTCCGTCTGTCTGTCCGTCTACCTGTCTGTCCGTCCGTCTGTCCCTCCGTCTGCCCGTCTGTCCGTCCGTCTGTCCGTCCGTCTGTCCGTCCGTCTGTCCGTCCGTCTGTCCGTCCGTCTGTCCGTCCGTCTGTCCGTTCGTCTGTCCGTCCGTCTGTCCGTCCGTCTGTCCGTCCGTCTGTCCGTCCGTCTGTCCGTCCGTCTGTCCGTCCGTCTGTCCGTCCGTCTGTCCGTCCGTCTGTCCGTCCGACTGTCCGTCCGTCTGTCCGTCCGTCTGTCCGTCCGTCTGTCCGTCCGTCTGTCCGTCCGTCTGTCCGTCCGTCTGTCCGTCCGTCTGTCCGTCCGTCTGTCCGTCCGTCTGTCCGTCCGTCTGTCCGTCCGTCTGTCCGTCCGTCTGTCCGTCCGTCTGTCCGTCCGTCTGTCCGTCCGTCTGTCCGTCCGTCTGTCCGTCCGTCTGTCCGTCCGTCTGTACGTCCGTCTGTCCGTCCGTCTGTCCGTCCGTCTGTCCGTCCTTCCGTCTGTCTGTTGAAATCACGCTGCAGTCTTTAAAAGTAAACTTTGCTCAGATTCTTTTTTTGTCCATAAGCAGGTTTAGTTTGAAGATGGGCTATATCGGACTATATATTGATATAGCCCCGATATAGACCGATCCGCCAATTTGGGGTCTTAGGCCCATAAAAGCCACATTTATTATCCGATTTTGCTGAAACTTGAGAGAGTGAGTTGTGTTAGGCCCTTCGACACCCTTCGTCAATTTGGCCCATATCGTTCCAGATTTAGATATAGCTGCCATATAGACCGATTTTTAGGTTTAAGGTTTTGAGGCCACAAAATGCTCATTTATTGTTCGATGTCGCTGAAATTTGGGACAATGAGTTAAGTTAAGGCCCTCGACATATTTCTGCAATTTGACCCAGATCGGTCCAGATTGGGATATAGCTGCCATATAAACCGATCTCTCGATTTACGGTTTTGTGCCCATAAAAGGCGCATTTATTGTCAGGTGTCGCCGAAATTTGGGACAATGAGTTGTGTTAGGCCCTTCGACATTCTTCTTCAATTTGGCTCTGTCCAGATTTTGATATAGCTGCCATATAGACCGATCTTTTGATTTAAGGTTTTGGGCCCATAAAAAGAGCATTTATTGTCCGATAGTGAGTTGTGTTAGGCTCTTGGACATTTTTCTGCAGCTTGGCTTAAATCGGTCCAGATTTGGATATAGCTGCCATATAGACGATCTTTCAGTTTTAGGTCTTGGCCCCATCAAAGGCGCATTTATAATCCGATTTCACTGAAATTTGACACAGTGACTTATGTTAGGCTTTTCGACATCTGCGTCGTATATGGTTCAGGTCGGTTTTTTTTTTTAGATATAGCTTCTTAAAATACCAACATTTTATTATGTTCGTGAATTTGGTTGAGCATCAACATTTTCGATGAGGCTCATTTCTGGCGAATGGCATCGTCAGTAAGCAAAATACGCGTTATTTGGCAGGCAGCAATCCACACGTACCCCATGAGTCATCATTGCATCCCGAAAAAATTAAGGTTTGGTGCGTTTATGTACCAGCGGCTTCATTGGACCGTACTTCTTCCAAGACCAGCACGTTACAGTGAAAGGGAATGGCTGACGTTCAATGATATCAGAATATTTTTGGCCCCACTTGGATGATAAGGACTTGGTTCCAAGAGCACAGCACCCCAAGCCACACAGCGAATGTCACAATACAACCAAGTTTGGAGAACATGTTACCTCACGAAATGGTTCAGTCAATTTGCCGCCTCGACTGTGCGTTTTGACGCCGTTGACTATTGCCTGTGGGCCAACAAGCCATAGACGATTTATGAAATTCGTACGAATATCGAAAGCGAAATTGCAGCTGTGTCGGCCGATTTATGTTTGAAAACCGTCGAAAATTGGGTTCAGCGTCTGGACTTCTGCAAGCGTGCCCTAGGTGGTGGAAATCGAGTTCCATATATAATGATATCGAACGTACTTTCCCAGGTATAAAGAATTTCATTGATATCCACAACCGTTTTTGTTTTATTAAAAAAAAAACAAAGAATAATTAATATGGACGGAGGAGGAGTTGGAGCTTTATCAAGCTATAGTCCGATTTGGGGCTCAAGAAGCAAAATCGGGAGATCGTTTTATATGGGAGCTGTGTCAAGCTATATATCGATTCAGACCATATTGCACATGTATGTTGAAGGCTATAGGAGAAGCCGTTGTACAAAATCTGTGCCAAATCGGATGAGAATTGCGCTCTCTAGAGGCTCAAGAACTCAAGATCCCAGATCGGTTTATATGGCAGCTGTATCAGGGTATGGACCGATTTGGACCATACTTCGCACAGTGGTTGGAAGTGATATCAAAACACCACATGCAAAATTACAACCAAATCGGTTAGGAATTGCGCCTTCTTGAAGCTCAAGAAGTCAAGACCCAAGATCGGTTTATATAGCAGCTGTATCAGTTTATTGACCGATTTCAACCTTACTTCGCACAGTTGTTGGAAGTGATATCAAAACACTATGTGCAAAATTTCAGTCAAATTGGATGAGAAGTGCGCCCTCTAGAGGCTCCAGAAGTCAAGACCCAAGATCGGTTTATATGGCAGCTATATCAGGTTGTGGACCGATTTGAACCATACTTCGCACAGTTGTTGGAAGTGATATCAAAACACTACGTGCGAAATTTCAGTCAAATTGGATGAGAAGTGCGCCCTCTAGAGGCTCCAGAAGTCAAGACCCAAGATCGGTTTATATGGCAGCTAAATCAGGTTGTGGACTGATTTGAACCATACTTCGCACAGTTGTTGGAAGTGATATCAAAACACTATGTGCGAAATTTCAGTCAAATTGGATGAGAAGTGCGTCCTCTAGAGGCTCCAGAAGTCAAGACCCAAGATCGGTTTATATGGCAGCTATATCAGGTTGTGGACTGATTTGGACCATACTTCGCACAGTTGTTGAAAGTGATACCGAAATACTACGTGCAAAATTTCAATCAAATTGGATGAAAAGTGCGCCCTCTAGAGGCTCCAGAAGTCAAGACCCTAGATCGGTTTATATGGCAGCTATATCAAAATGTGGACTGATTTGGCCCATTTACAATCCCAACCGACCACCACTAATAAAAAGTATTTGTGCAAAATTTTAAGATGCTTTACGCCCTCAAAAGTTAGCGTGCTTTTGACAGACAGCCGGACGGACCAAAATTGTGCATGCTACAGCCTTAAAACTCCATATCGGATGAAAGATTTTTGTGGGAGCTATATCTAAATCTGAACCGATTTTCTTCAAAATCAATAGCGTTCGTGCTAGATCACAAGAATACATGGACAAACAGACGGAAAGACGGATATAGCTAAATCGAATCAGGAAGTGATTCTGAGCCGATCGGTTTACTTATCCTCTAGCCGTTCTCCGCCGTTCTTAGCGTTGCAAACAAATGCACAAAGTCATAATACCCTGTACCACAGTGGTGGTGAAGGGTAAAAAATTGAAAACAATTTTTGTCTAGCAGTAACACAAGATGATCAAAACTTGTATCTCCATGCAGCTTTTTTCCCTGTGCAGCTTTCTTTTCGACTATTCAACTTCAAAATCGATTATTCAGTTTCTTAGCCATCGGAAGTCGACTTCGACTTTTTGATTTTTTTTACACAAAAGTCGATTAATTTATGAGTCGAAAGTCGACTCTTGGATCCCTAGGCTGTACAAAAAACCCCAAAAGAATTTGCAGGCCATTTGATACGAAACTAACATTCTCATCTGGGTCCCAGTGTATAGGACTTATGCCCAAAAAGACCCCAGGCGTACCTTTGCCTTAAATGACACTTCAGACGAAGGATTTCAATTTAGACAAAAAGTGTGCATATGTGGCCTGTTATAGTAACACATAAAAAAAAATTTCATATCAAAATTTGGGTTTGGTGCCTAGGGGGGTGTCCTTCATCACTAAAACACCCAACAAACGGGACATATTTATGGACCATGGCAATTTGGAGTTTAAATCAAAGATATTTGGGAGTAGAGATCGGAATTGATATCCACTTTCATGCATGTCAAGTATCTTCCAAATCAGCTCATAATCTGTTCATAGGCGCATATAAACATAATTCTTATCTGATTAGGATGAAATGTTATAATGTGGTATTTTCCACAACTCATCAATTCTGTGTCACTCTCATTGTTCAAAGATGTTAAACATGAACCAGAGCCTATTCTCTAGGTGTTTTAATATTCCAAAAATTTTCATACAAAACTTAATTTAAAATTTTTACAAACTCTCAATGATTCAAAACTTCAAGCGTCTTAAATATTGGCTGTTGTGGCAACAACATTGAATGGGTTGTGTTGAAAGCCGCCCCCTCCCTTCAGTTCACGCAATGGACATTATTTCAGGGCAACATTTTAGGCATTTCCAATTTTCTGTAATCTTGTGGTGGTGTGATGCTTAAAGGAGGCTTACAATTTATACTGCCCTTTTTTTTACTTCTTTGTTGGATACTCATAAAAAGGTTATAAAAATAGACCAATTGAGAATGTTTTTTGTTTTTCGTTTTTTTTTATGTCACATGATTTGCTGCCTTGTTTTCCCCAGCTTTGCCCTTTTGTGTTATTAGAGATTGTTTTTTTTTTCTCGTGGGTCCCTTGGCCCCAGCTTGAGTTCCAATATGCCTGGTTGTTCCTCTAAGTGATTTGTGTTTTTTAGAGGAGAATTTATTTTGGACCAACACACGCTGTAACAAAGGCTTGTTCTTCTGGCTCGAAGCTTACCGCCAACCGATTCCAATTTTGGCGCTGTATAAATTTTTTTTGTGTCATTTTTTATGACTTTCAATAAAACAATAATTCACTTAAAATAGAGGACATTAAATCATTCGAATGAATGCGAATGTGTATCGCATAAAGATGGCGTCATATTCATTATGGTTAATGGCTAACAACATGGCTATCAATTTCTATACTCGGCATATGAAATGGCAACGACAGCAGCAGCAGTAATAGCAACAGTGGCAACAACCAGAATCAACGGACGCAAGATCTCTACCCTGTTACGGCAGCTGATGACACTTGTCCCATGCCCTACGCGACAAGAGGAAGTGAATGTCACCGAAAAGCAGAGCAAAACACCAACACTAACAGCAACAACGAAAAATGAAAGGATGTTGAAATTATAATGACAATGTCTCTATAATGTGCGTTACCAAATGTTCCAAAAAAGCTTATGGCCGCTTTGATTGTCTTTTCTATTGATGGCATTGTCGTCGTGGTCGTCATCATCGTCATCTTCATCGCCATCCTCATTGTTGCTACTCGTCCTTGTTGCTGTTGCTTTTGTTGTTAATGTTGTCGTTGGTGTCCTTCTTTTTCTGAGAAACAACCAACCATGTGACTGCGAACATATGTCAGTCACTCTCTGCCATATATATTTCCTTTATGAAATTACTTTAAATTTAAGTGATTTATGGAGTTAATTTGGTGGTCACAACAAGGGGAAGGGTAGTTCTGGAGTGCTCATTTATGAATTTTTAATAAAAATCTTCAATATTCGTGAGCGAAAGAAAAGATTTCCTATTTATACGGAGCCATGGCAAGAAGTTTCTTTGTTGTCTGTAAGGGTTGAATGTGGGGTAGATTTGCCCTTAACAATTATTGTGGTTTGCCGTGATGATTGTGAAGTCGTTGAAATAAATATTGTCATCGATGGCTTAGAAATAGGAAGAATTTTTGTCTATTTATAAAATAGAGATGAGTTTGATATATGAAATAAATCAAATAAATGTCATATGAAATGATAGCCTCAAGGAAGAAAAAACATTTTGAAAAAATACAATTTCAAAACAAGTAAAAGGCGTTAAGTTTGGCCGGGGCGAAATTTGGATACCCACCTAGGGCATAAATGTAAACCACCTTTCGTCAAAGTCCGGTGAAAATGCATATCTTATACCCCATAGCAGCAATGTCGAAATATGTTCCGATTTGTAATAAGTACAAGTCATTGTTCAATTGCGTATAGCAAAATATTGGTCTATTTTAGTAGCCATATCAAAAAACAAGTAAAAGCGTTCGGCCGGGCCGAATCTCCATCATGGATCGCATTAGTCGAGTTCTTTTCCCGGCATCTCTTCTTAAGCATAACAAAAAAGATATAAGAAAAGATTTGCTCTGCTATTAGAGGACCACAATTAAATTATATGTTGGAGACCTGTGTAAAATGTCAGCCAATTCGAATAAGAATTGCTCCCTTTGGGGGCTCAAGAAGTAAAATAGAGAGATCGATTTATTTGGGAGCTGTATCGGGCTATAGACCGATTCAGACCATAATAAACACATATGTTGATGGTCATGAGAGGATCCGTCGCACAAAATTTTAGGCAAATCGGATAATAATTGCGACCTCTAGCGGCTCAAGAAATCAAGATCCCAGATCGGTTTATATGGCAGCTATGTCGGGTTATGAACCGATTTGAACCTGATTGGACACAGTTGTTGAAAGTAAGAATAAAATACGTCATGCAAAATTTCAGCCAAATCGAATAAGAATTGCGCACTCTAGAGGCTCAAGAAGTCAAGACCCAAGATCGGTTTATATGGCAGCTATATCAAAACATGGACCGATATGGCTCATTTACAGTACCAACCGACCTACACTAATAAGAAGTATTTGTGCAAAATTTCAAGGGGCTATCTTTACTCCTTCGGAAGTTAGCGTGCTTTCGACAGACAGACGGGCGGACATGGCTAGGTCGACATAAAAAGTCACGACGATCAAGAATATATTGGGTTGCCCAAAAAGTAATTGAGGATTTTTCATATAGTCGGCGTTGACAAATTTTTAAATCCGCAATTACTTTTTGGGCAACCCAATATACACTTTATGTGGTCTCTGACGAATATTTCGATAAGTTACAAACAGAATGACGAAATTAGTATACCCCCCATCCTATGGTGGAGGGTATAATAAACCGATCTGAACCATATACGACACGGATGCCGAGAAGACTAACATAAGTCACTGTGTCAAATTTCAGCGATATCGGACAATAAATGCGTCTTTTATGGCCCCAAAACCTAAAACCCAAAGATCGGTCTATATGGCAGCTGTATCTAAATCTGAACCGATAAGGGCCAAATTGAAGAAGGACATCGAAGAGCCTAACACAACTCACTGTCTCAAATTTCAGCGACATCGGACAATAAATGCGCTTTTTATGGCCCCTAAACCTAAAACCGAGAGATCGGTCTATATGTCAGCTATATTAAATTCTTAACAGATCTGTACCATATTGCAGAAGTATGTCAAGGGGCTTAACATAACTCACTGTCCCAAATTTCGGCGACATTGGACATTAAATGCGCCTTTTATGGGCCCTTAACCTTAAATCAAGCGCTCGGTCTAAATGGCAGATATATCCAAATCTAAACCGATCAAGGCTACATTGCAGAAGTATATCGAGAGGCTTAACTTAACTATCTGTACCAAATTTCGGCGACATCTGACAATAAATGCGCCTTTTATGGCCCCAAAACCTAACACCCAGAGATCGGTCTATATGGCAGCTATATCTAAATTTGGACCGATATGTGCCATATGGCAAAAGTATGTCAAGGGGTTTAACCTAACTCTTTGTCCAAAATTTCAGCAAAATCGGATAATAAATGTGGCTTTTATGGCCCCAAAAACTAAAACCGAGAGATCGGTCTATATAGAAGCTATATCCAAATCTGAACCGATCTGTGCCATACTGCAGAAGAATGTTGAGGGGCTTAACCTAACTCACTGCCCCAAATTTCGGCTACATCGGACTATAACTGCGCCTTTTATGGGCCCAAAACCTTAAATCGGGAGCTTTTATGGCTTTTATGGCCCTAAGACCCTCAATCGGAGGATCGGTCTATATGGCAGCTATAACCAAATCTGGACCTATCTGGGCAAAATTAACGAAGGATGTCGAAGGACCTAACACAACTTACTGTCCCAAGTTTCAGCAAAATCGGACAATAAATGTGGCTTTTATGGGCCTAAGACCTTAAATCGGAGGATTGGTCTATATGGCAGCTATATCCAAATCTGGACCGATTTGGGCCAAATTAACGAAGGATGCCGAAGGGCCTAACACAACTTACTGTCCCAAATTTCATCAAAATCGGTTAAAAAAATGTGGCTTTTATGGGTCTAAGGCCCATAAATCATCGGATCGGTCCATATGGGGGCTATATTACGATAACGTCCGATATAGCCCATCTTCGACCTTAACTTGCTTGATGAATCTATGCAAAGTTTCAGCTCAATATCTCTATTTTTATACCCTACACCACCGCTGTGGTACAGGGTATTATAGATTTGTGCATTTGTTTGCAACGCTAAGAAGGAGAAGAGCTTGACCCATTGATAAGTATACCGATCGACTTAGAATCACTTTCAGATTCCATTTAGCCATGTCCGTCTGTCCGTCTATGCGTCCATGTATTCTTGTAATCAAAGTGCAGATTGTATTTGTTGTCCGATTGTCACGAAATTTTGCACATGTCACTTTTTTGGTCCAAGAATAAGCGCTGTTGATTTTGAAAAAAATCGGTTCAGATTTGGATTGATAGCTCCCATATATATCTTTCATCCGATATGGCTTTTTAAGGCAGTAGAAGCCACAATTTGCGTCCGATCTTTGCAAAATTTTGCACTGGGTATTTTATTTGAGGTATACAAAATCGGTTCCGATTTAGATATAGCTCCCATATATATCTTTCATCTGATATGGACTTTTAAGGCTGTAGGAGCCACAGTTTTGGTCTGAAATTTAAAATATTTTGCGCGAGGTGTTTTAGTTGACGTCCTAATATGTGTGGAAAATTTCATGAAAATCGGTAAAAATTGGTTCAGATTTAGATATAGCTCCCATATATATGTATCGCCCGATTTGCACTTAAATTGCCGTAGTAGCTACAATTTTCAACCGATCAGCACAAAATTTGTCACGGATTGCTTTGCTGCTAATCCTAACATATGCAGGAAATTTCATTATAATCGGTACAGATTTAGATGTAGCTCCCATATATCATTCATCCGATTTGGCCTTTTAAGGCCACCGCCCAAATTTTGTCTTTCCTTACTGGTAATGTAGTGTACTATACTGGGAGATGTCTTTTCTTGGTCATGCCACTGTGTAGCTCATGATTCTCTTCTGCATTTACTCTCACATGTAGTTTTGTCCCACTTATAGTGCCAGCAAAAAAAAAACTCCGTCACAAAAGAGCAAATCACAAAAATTTTGCATAGACTTGAGATCAACGTTAGTTATTGCAATCGTTTAGCAAAAACCACTGCCGAACCCCCATAGTGATGAACTTTTCAATATACCTGGAACAGATTACTTTGTTGGTGCTGGTGCTCCAAAAGAACAGTGCATTTTCTTTCATTTGCTCTTAATTTCCTGGGGTGAATCCCTTATAGAGTTTGTTTTGTTTTTGTTGCAAGTCAGCAATAGTGACTGTTGCATGTCTTCCAAAATGCACGCTTCCCACTTTGCCAATCAGCCACTGGGAAGTGTGTAAATATGCATCATCATCAGAAAGTACTTAACGAAGGCAATTATCAGAAGAAGTTGGCAAAACTAAAAGGTAACCGCGCGAATAATATGCAAGGCAAGAAGAAAGTTGGGCACGACCCGAGCACCTGCACTCGCAGTGGCATCATCATCATCATCACAAAACTGCAGAAGCTGAGTTGAAACTCAAGAATATGAAGAGTTGTAGCAAAACCTATAAAGGAAGCATAGACATAACGACACTCACACCCACACATACCATCTGCTGTCGCAAATAAAACTAAGAATAGCAGCGTAAACAGCATTAAAATGCGCCGAATATGGAAAAGTTAAGAAAGTAAATGAAACAGAAACTTCAAGTTTGGCCAAGACGCAGCAAACGGCAGAAACAAAAAAAAAAAAGAAGCTAAAATTTAAATTGATGCATAAATTGTAATTTTCATTGGAGTGTTGCCTCTTCCTAGGGAGATGTTTGTTCGCTCCTAAGTTCCCGCTGGGATGTAATATTCCGTTATGGCATATTCTTGCCATTCTACCTACGCTGTGGCTCATTTGCAATGGAGCGAAAGCAACTTTGGTTGTTCTGCTTTAGAGCTCACCTTTGGCTCCAACATTTAATTTAAAGTGGAACAACTTAAGCAAAAATCAAAATTAATATCAGCATAAATTGCTTTCCTCTTCAAGATGAGTTTTTTTTTTTCACATTTTTTATACCCACCACCGAAGGATGGGGGTATATTCATTTTGTCATTCCGTTTGCAACACATCGAAATATCCATTTCAGATCCTATACAGTGTATATATTCTTGATCAGAGTAAAAATCTAAGACGATCTAGACATGTCCGTCCGTCTGTCTGTTGAAATCATGCTACAATCTTTAAAAATAGATATATTGAGCTGAAACTTTGCAGAGATTCCTTTTTTTTTTTTGCTCATAAGCAGGTTAAGTTCGAAGATGGGCTATATCGGACTATATCTTGATATAGCCCCCATATAGAACGATCCTCCGATTTAGGATTTTAGGCCCAAAAAAGCTACATTTATTATCCAATTCTTCTGAAATTTGGGGCTGTGAGTTGTGCCAGGCCCTTCGATATACTTCGTCAATTTGACCCAAATCGGATCAGATTTCGATATAGCTGCCATATAGACCGATCCTCCGATTTAGGGTCATAGGCCCAGAAAAGCCACATTTATTATCCGATTTTGCCAAAATTTGGGACAATGAGTTGTGTTAGGCCCTTCGACAATTTGGCCCAGATCGGTCCAGATTTGGATATAGCTGCCATATAGACCGATCCTCCGATTTAGGGTCTTAGGCCCATAAAAGCCAAAAGCTATGTCCGTCCGTCTGTCCGTCCATCCGCCCGTCCGTCTGTCGTTCGAAAGCACGCTAACTTCCGAAGGAGTAAAGCTAGCAGCTTGAAATTTTGCAAAAGTACTTCTTTTTAGTATAGGTCCTTTGGTATTGTAAATGGGCCATATCGGTCCATGTTTTGATATAGCTGTCACATAAACCGATCTTGGGTCTTGACTTCTTGAGCCTTTAGAGTGCGCAATTCTTATCCGATTGGAATGAAATTTTGCACGACGTATTTTGTTATGATATCCAATAACTGTGCCGAGTATGGTTCAAATCGGTCCATAACCTGATATAGCTGTCACATAAACCGATCTTGGGTCTTGACTTCTTGAACCTTTAGAGTGCGCAATTCTTATCCGATTGGAATGAAATTTTGCACGACGTATTTTGTTATGATATCCAACAACTGTGCCAAATATGGTTCAAATCAGTTCATAACCTGATATAGCTGCCTTATAAACCGATCTGGGATCTTGACTTCTTGAGCCTCTAGAGGTCGCAATTATTATCAGATTTGCCTGAAATTTTGTACGACGGATTCTCTCATGCCATCAACATACGTGTTTATTATGGTCTGTATCGGTTTATAGCCCAATACAGCTCCCATATAAATCGATCTCTCCAATTTACATTTTGAGCCCCCAAAGGGTGCAATTCTTATTCGAATTGGCTGACATTTTACACAGGTCTCCAACATATAATTTAATTGTGGTCCAAACCGGGCCATATTTTGATATCGCTCTAATAGCAGAGCAAATCTTTTCTTATATCCTTTTTTTGCCTAAGAAGAGATGCCGGGAAAAGAACTCGATAAATGCGATCTATGGTGGAGGGTATATAAGATTCGACCCGGCCGAACTTAGCACGCTTATACTTGGTCTCTTTCGAAACGAGCTCAATGATCAGAGATGCAAATGGAAAAGGAAAGCCAAAGATTGCAACACACACCAACCACTGTGGGACTCGTTTCGTCTTTGGTTAGAAGACTTTTCAACCATATTAGTGGTGATGGCTTCAAGGGCCGTGCGTTGGTATGTTGTATTTGAATCGTATTCATAGCGAGAACGCATCTATGATACATTTACCACATTAATAACGCTCGACAACCCTGTCTATTAGCTGTACTTTTCCCAATGCATGTATTTTTCTGTAATGACAGACGTTCTGTCTGTGGCAAATTACACTTCTTCCGTACTACACATGATTTTGTGCATCTGTTGGAAGTTATATTGATGGCTTCGAACGCTAGACAACGGCAACGGCTCTCGCTGTGGCTCCGTGTGCCCAGTTTCGAGTCCCGGCTGGGCTCAGCCGAACTTTTTTTTTCAAGTTTTTTGCCTGTTAGGGCGAAGATCATTAAATTTTACAATTTTTGTTTTTATTCTCTTTCGAGACGAGCTCAATGGTCGGAGATGCAAATGGAAAAGGAAATGTACTGTGGGGCGTATGTTAAATGGTAACGGTTCAGAATGTTTTTATAACTCATACCACCTATGGTCCATGGGACACGATCATTCTCCCATGCACGCCTCTCTCATACACTCAAGTTCTTGTGTACAACAAAATGTCGTTTTTTCCACAGCTAATTATAATTCATTTTTATTTGTTAAACATTGAATTAAATTCCTGCACATCGCCGCCCGGCACAAGAAAGTGAAAAAGAAAAAAAAAAAACAAAACAAAACGAAAGCCATTTTACGACATTCACAAAATGTTAATGTAATCCCAGCGTTTACGGCATCAGCGGCGGTGGTGTTGGCGGTCTCTCAGCACTTCGGAAATGAAGAACATTCATCCATTTCCCGGACATTAAATGCGAGAATTTTGAAACTTTTTGGGTCGTCATTTTACATTTACCCAAAAATGTTAACTGAGTTTTTAACGACTTTGTTCTGGTCTGCAAAGGAATTCGCCGGTGTTGCCTTTGAAACGCCACAATGCAATGCCAAAGGACCAACGCAAACTTTGTCGTTTTGCTGTTGCCATTTTCCTCGGCGAGTAGTTGGAACGGCAGCGTTCTTCGTGTTCTTTTGTTTTGTTGTTGTTATTTGTATCATTTTAAATTCATGCAAATCATATTCATATCATCACATTTTTTGCTCAGCTCATCTACATACCTTCGATGGATGTTGTTTTTGTGCGACTGCTGCTGCC